>NW_027175875.1:0-26991 GCF_023055335.1 Clinocottus analis
GTTTGTTATGCATAACTTAAGCCTGTGTTTCATAAAGTCTCATCCATTGTTCCCCTTCCTCAGGCGCCGTCACCTGTATCAAGATGTATTGCTGTTCCTCACCTGTCCACCAGATGTCCTCAGAGTTTATCTCAGTCCTGGTCACCTGACTTCCGCGTCCTCCTGCTCGACCCGTGTCTCATTTCCTGAGCCATGTGTTTTTTTTATTTCTTTCGGGAGGCAACGTTTTATGGTTTATGTTCAAGGCTTTCTTGTTAAAACCATAAAATAAGTTCCCGTTGGTGCAGCCGTGAAGAGCACAACTCGCCGCTGAACTTTAAACCCTTTTCAGCGAGCACTAACGTCGTCTGTTAAAGTTATCCGAGGCCACTTCTTCTTCAGGCCGCCCTCCTATCCCTCTGCAGCGGAAGCCGGAGGAGTTTCACAATATCCCATTTAAAGTTTGACAGCTTGTGTTACCACATCATTTATCATTTAAAGTGGCCATTAGATTTCAGTTTCTTATTTGATTTGGAGACAACCCCCATTTACTGGCGGAAACAGAAAATGTGGTTTAATACGGCCGTAGTCTGGGACCTGTTAAAATGCAAAACAAACTATTTCCATTTAAATAAACATGTCTTGCTATCACTGGCCTTTTTTCTCTCCATCATTCTTGGGGAGACCGTGATGTGATTCATGCTGCAAACAGCGAAGGCGGAAAAGTAGTCGCTTACCTCGCTGAGGAGGTGTGCAGCCTGTCGCCTGCAGCTTTCCACCCAGCAGCTCGCTGGAGCGCCGGTCTCTTGTTCCATTACGCCCGGCAACTTTTCCAACTAATCCGCTGTCAAAAAGTGACCCGCTCCTTGTTTTTGGAGATGCATCTTTGATGAGCGAAAGCCATGGTCGCGCTCACTGACAAACGCATCGCATTCCTTTCGACTACTTCATAATTAAAGTCAACTCGTGTTTTTGACAGTTACATATTTTTAGTAGCAGCAGGAAATGTTTGGTTTGCTTCAGCAGAAACTTAATATATAGATTTTTTTTTTACGGCAATGTCTCCACGAATACCCAACATGCAAATGTAAATGTTTAAATATTGCAAGACTTTCATCAGCGGGCCGAAGGCTATAGAGACTTCACAGATGTGTATTCAAATTAACATCTTTTTTGCAACTTTAAAAACGGAGAACATTGTTCTTTAATTGGATAAAGTTGCATACCCAAACAAAAAAATATCTATATCTGCACCCACAATGTCTATTTTAATAATACTGGTGTCAAAATAAGAGCTGTTGATGTGTTTCTACCATTGTTCTACTTTTTATCTTCAATGTGAAGAACAATGCTCCAGATGCGCATGACCTTTTTTTTCGGCTACATCTCAGCAGTTTGTTTCACAGCTCGTGTATTTTTGCTGAGCATTGGTCCGGTTTAATGTTCATGTTTACGAAGAGACAAAGAGACAAACGGGGTTCAAATACAAGAGGACGGTAACGAGACACAGGCGGACACAATGAGAGCAACACAAGTGCAGAGAATACACAATCAAGAACCAGGTAGACAAACAATCACCCGGGCAGGAAGTGCAGAGACACAAGACTACAAAATAAAACAGAAAACTACAAATGATGACACTAGAGGAATGTTGTAAATTGCGTGATTATCTTTGTCTTTATCAGCAGATGACATCACAAACTGGGTGATGGAAACCACGTTTCAACAATGGCCGCTCGTGAGAGCGTCATCCTCTAACAGAGGCCATGTGTGTGAGGAATAGGCCACGCCCCTCCACGATGGCGCTGCCCGCGAGCTCCCCGAGGCCTCCAGCTTTTAGCTGTTTTTAGCTCTTTGGCAGCGACGGAGTCCTTATCTGCGTCTGTGTCTACATGCGCTCGCAGCACAGAAGATAACATTTTTTCCATCTCCTCGCTATCTGGTTGTCGTGGTCACCACATCCCTCGGGCGTCGAGAGGAGTCTCACGGCAACAACAAAGCCACCTCTGCACTGTTTCTACCCACAATGCCGAGCAGAGGCCACTGAGCGGCTTAGCGGGCTCGACGACGAATCCATCACGGCAAAAATCAAACCGGCTCAGACTTTGTCCTCAGTGGATTCAATCGGATAGAAACGCAAGCGACTCGTCTTGTTTGTGCTACATTACATGTATTGACCGCCATTACATTTCTTTATAGACTTTTTGAATGTGTGATTGGAGCGAGTCTAAAAGTTTGAGATGGTTTTCATCTATATTATTTTAAATTATTCATAACAGTGCTCATCAGGGAATGACTTTCCCTCCATTACATTATTGGTTTATGCAAAGCAGGGAACAACTGGCTGCTGGGGTGTGTGTGTGTGTGTGTGTGTGTGTGTGTGTGTGTGTGTGTGTGTGTGTGTGTGTGTGTGTGTGTGTGTGTGTGTGTGTGTTGCTAAGTGGCCAATGCTTTTCTTG
The DNA here is from genome assembly GCF_023055335.1 of Clinocottus analis. Classification (NCBI taxonomy): domain Eukaryota; kingdom Metazoa; phylum Chordata; class Actinopteri; order Perciformes; family Cottidae; genus Clinocottus; species Clinocottus analis. The sequence continues at coordinate 2,439 of NW_027175875.1, forward strand.
TCTGTAGCTTTAAGTCTATTTAGTTGAGTGTATGTTTCATTTAGAGATTGGCTTCTAATTTGGAAAAACAAAAGTGTCTCGTGAGTTGTGAAGATACCTCGTCGCAGCGGTCATATTTCGTCATTAATTTTGATTTCCCAATTGATTTCTATCTATATCTCTTAGTGTATTTTTTTTGCATACTGTTTATTTGCTCGGTGTAAGAGCGCCATGTGACTGCGACACCTTCAGTACAAAGTAGTAAAGATAAAACATCATTTTAAATGGCACCTTCCCTTAAACGTTGCAAAGGTGCAGACGTAAGTTGTCTCCCCTTTCATGTTTAGTAAAGAATATTTCCTTTTATGTTGGCATGCAGATAAATATTTTAAGGGTTCGCTGAACCGTATGGTTTCTATTTTCTTGTTGAGTAAAACCTGCCGGGTGCCTGATAATGATTACGTGTCGTGTTTCTTTATTGGCTATTAGTCAAACCGTTCCTGCGCTGATTGGCTGTGCTGTCGGCAAACGGTTTGTCTCGACTGACGGGGAGAGTTCATCAATAAGTTGCGACTGATCAATAACTGTCAAATGATTGCGGGTCACAAAGAAATTGGACTGGGCTTAGTTTCAAGAACAGTCTGTTTCTTTGACTAAATATCCATTTAATTCATGTTTTTACACACATAATGCGGTACCACATAAAAGACGTGATGTCCTGGATTTTATCGCTCCTGTTTGGATGGACTAGAACTACAGTTCCCATGATACCTTGGGAGATCCAGTCCAACGTCTCCATGGAGTCATCTTAAACCTCTAGTGCAAATCTGCACTATTAAACATGATGCATCTAACACTACAGATCTGAAATGACACAAATATTAAACTTTTCAAGCTTCTTCTCCTCTCTACCTCCAGATAGGACGCTCACAATTCAATATGTGTCAAAGGCGTGCACGTGTCCCAACCGGTGTCCATTAGTGGGATTAAAATCCAAGCACTGTGCATATTTTAACACAATCAGGATTATGGATTAGGAGCAAAATCTAATTAATATGATCAGAGAACGGTGTGGACACGGGCTCCGTCTCACGTGCTTTATTGACTTAATCAAATTATAATCTCATTTCTGATGTGCATGTAAACGTGACTCGCGTAAGCGATGCCCGTCTCCGGTTTCATGTCTTCCTGTTTCCACCTGAAGGGGCGACGCCAAGGACGTAGGAGGTCAGAACCACGCCAGCGCCGTTTCATCGCCATCGCGTGGAGAGAATATTTCAGTAAGATGGAGATGAAGCCACAAAAAAATAATGGAAACTAGGTTAAAACGAATATATAACATAACAAATCAAATCCATACATATCCAGCGATGGGGCTGCCAAACATACCACAGGTCATGTGACTTCACAGGCTCCTCCCCCTCCTGTGCACGCCACTATTTTAAGTCTTCGGTTGAGTAAAGCTGTTAAATTGTGTTGCTTTCAACCATTAAAGGCAGAGTTTAGAGAAGCAAATGGAGTTCACGAAACCACAAATGAAGAGGAGAATTTCCCAATTTTGCTCATTAAACTCCGAGTAAACACACGCACGTCGCAGCAGACAGCGCTGCACTTAATGTAGGCCAACACACACACACACACACACACACACACCTCCCGATAGACCGTGAGTGACGAAAAGAGACGCTGGCGCTACTCAAACAAGGAGTTTGTCTCTCTTAGTGTCTCTCGTACGCGATGAGAGGAAGAAGAAGAAGAAGAAAAACTATGTATAACAAATAGGCTGATCTAAGAACAGCATCGGGGGGATTTGGTGGGGGGGATTTGAAGTTAGCCCACATTGTTATCCCTCCAGAATGCACAACCCCCCTTCATCACTCAGTGTGTTATCACTATGACAATCAGGAGAGGAGGAAGAGGAGGAGGAGGGAACGCAGTGGGGAAGCAGGTGGGAGAAAGAAGGGTAGGGGGCTGATGAAGGCTCTCAGAAGTCAGATAAGAGAGCCCAGACAATCCCTCTTTTATATATATCTATATATATCAAGAGGGAATATATCATAAGCTGTGTTGTCTTGGCTACACCAGAGACGGCCTTTGAGTTAGCAGAATCTATTGGAATGAATCTGTGTTCATTTGGGAGCCGTGAGGAGTTGTCAGGGAGGAGGGAGAGAGAGAAGGATGAGAAAAGAGGAGGAGGGAGCGCTAGTTTAGTCTGACGCCGTTGATTATTCTGTGTCTTTCTATACGGACGTGTAAAAGGTTCGTGTACAGTATTCACATGTTGCATCAGAGCGGCGAGCGAGAGGTAGAAAGAGAGTCGTACGGCTGTTACGAAACAAAACCGAGAGAACGCGCTTTGATATTCATGTCTCTGCGGGTCTGGTGGTGATATAACGCGCGTTCTAAATTTTTCATACCAGATGAAAAGCGGTATGTAGGCTACATATCACAGTATTGAACCAGCGCTACTAAAACAGTAATGCTAGCTGCACTAGTTGGAGACCAAAAAAAAAGAAAAGGAAGAGGCAGAACAGCAGCTTGTTTCCATGGCAAAAACTACTTTTCACCCGGTCCTCTCTCGTGCCTCAGTGTTACATAAAGCATAACTCGTTCTTTTCGGCTTCATTGTTTGAGCAGACTTGCACACTACACAGCCGAGGATATGTGGACACGTACGTTTATGTGCTATTGCTCTGTCGATATATGAGACGATTGTGAAAAAGTTCAAAGGCAGACCAACGTGCATGTCCAAAGCCACGGTTTCAAAAAGCAAGATCTGTAAAAAGTGGATTTCCTTCATGGCGTTTGGTGTATAAATACTTCACTTCTCTCCATTGAGGATAATGTTAAAGCATAATGTTGGCGTTAATTTATGTTTTTCTTTTATTGAGACCCATAAAGGACCAGAGACCATCCCTCGTGAGGACGTCATAAACAGGTCGGCCATTAAAAGTCTCCGCTCGCACGCGTCCGTGAGTGACTGTGCATCTCTGTGTCTTTCCACGGTTAATCTCACATCCTGCTTCATCAAATAACTTCATATTTTTAGCGCCCAGTTATGCTTGTGTTTGAGTGATACTTGCGGTCTAGATAGGGAGGTGTTGAATTGTACATTTGTATTCATTCAATCAAACATTACGGCCTAAATCCTCTGCAGCCAGGTTCTAGCTAACGGAGAACTAGCCGCAGCGCTAGCTGGCTACAGCGGGGAGCTAACGGGTACACCGACCTTTAGGTAGTAGCGGCTTGTAACCCGATTTTTTTGGTGTATTTGTTTGGGTATCTGCAGATTATGAAGTGTCTATATCAAAGTAATGAACATCAGATTATGATATTTTGAGTCCAGTTCTTTCAGTTCACGGGGTCAGAAGAACATTTTGTTTTGTAACATTAGTAACGTGAGGTTCATACACCCATCACACACATCACCTCTGGCTCTCTGCCGTCGCACAATCTTTTTTTCTTGCTATAATTCAGAAATTTCCATGTGCCTCTGTGTGAATCTGGAGCGGCTCCTGTGCTCCAGCTGTGTGCGGCGTCACCGTCCGAAGCTTAAAGCTTTGCTGAATATGCAACAGTGATGTTTTCACACTGAGGGGAAAAAGGTTTTATTGGGATTTTTTTTTCTTTTTAAATACTGAATGTGGATTTAGATATCACGGTATGTCTTCATTTGCACATTTTATTGAGTGCACTGCAGCACAAAATCTTAATATTGGTCTCTTGCCTGGGGACATGTTTTTCTCTGGCGTACCTATTTCTGTTTCCTCATGATATTAGTGTCCTTCTGTTCTGTGCTGTCTGCTTCATGCTTACTATTATTTATTGCCTAATCCCTTTTCATTATTCCTTCTGCTTTCATTTTATTTCTCTGCCACGTTCGCTGCCAGTCTGTACTTATTTTGATATTTATGTTCTTGTTTATCCCTATCTAATATTGCCCCTCGTTTTTTTTTTTTTTTTTATCTCCTCCCCATCACACTTAAGAGGAACATTTCCTCCTCCAAGGTTATACGCCTGTAAATAAGACTGTATTCTTTAGCGACCTACATGCATTTAATAAGGGAGTTTTGCGAATCTCCACGCTGCCAAATTCATCTTCCAATTGTCCTTGGGACGCTAAGCTGGCGAAGACAAGCGGCCATATCATCCTCTGAAGGAATCAGAAGAAGAAGACGGGGGGAAAAAAAAGTCTCCGTTTTATTATTCCGCAAATAATTCCACCCAGAGCTCAAACAGCGGTGCAAAACAGTCACGCCGGCGGGGCCCTTTGTGTTGCCGTATCAGTTCGACCCCAAGAGATGTGTTCCATTAGAAGCAGGCCATATGTTGCTTTTTTTTTTTTTCCGATGGCGGTTTGTTTTTCTCTGAATTCACAGATGAAGATATACGTCCCGAGAGACCCGGGAAAGCTTGTTTGCTTGGGAGCGCCGTACATGGGAGGGAAAGAGCATCAGAGAGGAGCGCGAGCGGGACGAGCGAGAAAGTGTGTGTGTAGTGTGTGCTTGTGTGTGTGTGTGTGTGTGTGTGTGTGTGTGTGGCAGAGGTTCACCACAGCTGCAGCGTTTTACGCGGGCCGGCACAGGGGAGGGTCACCCAGAGCAGAACAGAGTGTGTGTGCCAGAGTGCCGCAGCTGTGGCCATCTGCACAAGCAAACTGGGCTCTTTCCCCGTGAACGAGCCGCCGAGCTCCCCGGACCAATGAGGAGGAGGAGGAGGAAGAGGAGGAGGGGGAGTTGTGGCGTATCGTTGTCAACAATGCATGACCCCCCCCCCCCCCCCCGCCCTCCTCATCTTGTGTTTTTAATAAAAAAAACACACGAGGAGGTCCCTCGGGTGCACATTAGCGCTCTAAAGATGATGATTACGCCTCATTTATTGACCCTCCTCCTCCAACCTCCATCTATATCTAACAGATTTTGGGACAAAAGGCCGACACCAAGCATTCATTTTTTCATCCACAGGCTCACTTACCCAAACAGTACAGCTTATACTGGTCACATTATAAAGTTAAATAAGATTAGATAATCCTTTATTAGTCCCACAGTGGGGGAATTGCAGGATTACAGCAGCAGACAGGTAAAGTGCACATATGAGACACGTAGTCAAATAAAAAAAAGAAGTAATACAAACAGTAATAGAAAACAGTAAATAATTCGCAATAGCAATATCATATGCACAAACAGAATCACATGTATTTATATTGCGTGTTGTATGTTACTCCAACAGACGTAAAAAGAGAATATTTTCATCTGATGCACACACATGTAGACGCAGCAGGACAGCGTCTCTGGGACTCACAACTTCTGCAGTGCGCATGTTCATTATAATAAAGGAACTCATTTATGCGTTATCATTTTTTGGACAACAGTGGCGTTCTGCGGCACAGAGGCATTCGCTATCAGGCTTTTGGGTACACAGAATATAATTAGGATGCATTATTGATAGTTTTCAGCTTTCCGTAGAATTTGTTGATAATAAGAAGAAAAAAAATCCATCAGCCTTATCTTTTTATATTTGAGAGTCAAAAGGTAAAGTTGGATGTAAAAGTCAGAGTGAAATATGTGGTGTTGACGATTCTGCGACTTAAAATGAGCACGAGCGAAGAATCTGTAAAAAATCAGTGATCACTACCTTTTTTTCTACACTTAATTTCAGGTTTAGACAAAAGAAAAGCGTCTCAAACGGCTTCAGACTGCAGTAAAATGAACCCCTCCATGTGCGTGTGTTGCACACTTGGGTGAGGTCGGACATTACCGAGCTACAACCAAGAGCGGGAGATGTTGACTGGGATGAGGACATTGTGTCGTCTCTGGAGGACGAGCCATCTTGCTGAAACTCATGTGCATGAGCAAAAAAAATCAAAGCACTGAAAAGAAAAGAGGCATGAAGTAGAAAGCAGAGGGAGAAATTTGCACGAGTCAACGCAAGTGTGCGTCAGAACGATTCAGCCGGCTTGTGACTTTATAGGAGATGACCTCCATTGCTATTCATGCGCCGCGTTTACTGTACACAGCGTGTGCAGATGCAGAAACTGCTGCAGCTACTGTACTTAAACAGTATATTTATGTTTTTTCTGACATAAAAACAAGTGTCTTGACCTTGCCTGCAGTTGCGTTTGTGAACATTACACATGACACAGAGTCCAGCGGAAAAAAAAACTCCTTCACGCAGACTCCGAGTGTATTTCCTTCGCACAGAAGCGACGTACTTAACCGTAAATGAAGCGCAAACGCTCGCTCTCTCCCTGCCCACGTTTTTCCTTCAATTGCAGCTGGGCGCACGTCATATAATAAGAGGTCTGCCGGCTGAATAGGAACGCCTTCGGCGTGTCATCCTGGCGAGGCCGACGGTCTCTTTATCCCGTCTGCTGGCTGTCAGGCGCCGCCTCCCGTCCCCTCGGCCTCGCCGGCTCCCTAAAGTCATTATCTGCATGATCAAGGGCTGGATTGAACAGAGGCGACGTGGGTTTAACCCCCGAGAATGTAAAATGGGAGACGGGGCTAACTTGTGGTGGGCGCAGTGGGAGGAATGACGAGATTAGGGGTCGAGGCGTATAGTCGATGTGCTCGCACAGCCGAAGTGACAGCTGGAATGAACCCTCCCGCACTCTCTCCCACCTTTGTTGCTATACGCCGAGAATACACTCCATCTATTGATAACATCCTCACTCCTTTTTCACACACGTTCTGACGTTGTTCTTCCATCTTCTGCCACATGTGTTGGAAGCAGCGTGGTGCATTCAGGGGTGCTCTGTTATGCAGGAGTTGAGACGCTTTCAAGGACGTTGTTGGACAGTCAGAGAAGACAACAGAGACGTTGTAGTGACGTTGTCACTAGGAGGGTTGCTTTCAGAGCACTGACACTTATTTTTTTATCTTTTTCATTTGTATTTGCAGGTAGAATTAGCTTAATGTTTTTATACTGCTACTGCAGACCAGAGATAGCGTTAGCTTGGCAAACAGCGGTAATTTCTTTCAATTTATTCCAACATTTTGTTCATGTCATCCGATTTCTTGTCCTCAGCAAGTTCCGTGTTTTCAGTCTTAACTATTTGGTTTTCCAATAACAATTAGCAGTTTTAGTGTCTTTAAATCAACCGTCACGGTCTAGAAACCCGCCTCCTTCGCTGTGATTGGCTGATTGTTTCCGACCAGTGGAAGTAGCCAACAATTGGCACAACGAGGTCTTATTTGAATGCATGAATCTAAAATGTGATCCAGAGCTGGATTAGCATCCCATCTCCTGTACAACTGTTGGTTTCTTTAAAGCACGACGGCAATCCTCACCTTTCTTTACCCGTAGTCAATTTCGTCAAAGCCGTTGAAAAAAACCTCTCATATAATACGTTTTGTAACTGCGTTGCTGGTTGGAAGGCAATGATTTTAAAGGCTCGGTTGTTTCCCCCGTCCTTGAAAGCAACAGCAGAAACACTCAATGTTCACAGCTACGTCACTACACCATGAAACCTCTCATGCACTTTATTTTTAGAATATAATAAATGCTCGCTGAGTCTCGGTGAACACTTCAGTTTCCACGGTGGACTCGAATATATGGAACCCAGCGGCCGCCAGCAAGCTAGAAAATCAATCAAAAATAAATCTATGGCATGCTTTAAAGGGTGGTCAGCAGTAATGTTAAGTACACACGAATGTAATCAGTGGGTTTAAAGTGCAGAATTACCGAGATAGTCCTTCTAAAAGCAGAAGCGGTCGGTTCCAGTTCAAGGTGTTTACACAAGCAGTACCATCTGAAACCACTCCAAGGCCCTCGCTGTGCCTCGGACACACACACACACACACTCTGCACACGTTGACCCACACTGCTCACACACGTCATCCACGCTAATTCACTTCACCCCCCTCCCCCCCGCCATTGTCACCACACCACAATTAGCTTCGCTTTGTTTGCGCTAAATGCATTTTTTCCGACGCGTTCAATGAGGAAAAATTGCTGCACAAAAAAATAACTAATTAGTGGACGAAGATGAAGAGCGGCTAGCGCTATCTCAGCAGGCTAATTGGTGTAATTTAGTCTGGTTTGTGTCGCGCGGCTTCGGGGAGGGGTGATACAGGTAACAAATAGATTAATTGTATGATTACCCCATCTGGTTCCAGTCACCGGCGTCGGCAGCAGTTTACAGCCGACGCCTCTCCTCCGAACACTGCGTCCACGTGGTGACTTCAGGCGGCAGCTTCTTATCGGTGTGTGTCATTTTTTTTAAAAGCATTTTTTAAAGCATTTAAAGCGTCAGTCTGTTTTTTTATGGTCCCGAAAAATGTTCTAATTTATCACAAGGCTTCCCCGAGTCATGCCGCTCAGCCATCTGCGTCCTCTGATTCTGCAACCGTGCACCCGTTTCATTGATGGGAGACATAAATATTCACGTGAGACATATGTACGTTTGAATATTCACGACTCGCCTAATTATACAGTCCTCCTCCTCATCCGGTGAGAAGCAACCCCTCCCTCTCTCCTCCTGCAAACTAAATGAATGATGCGTACGGGCACCGCGTATCGTTGGGGCTCCACCTCGTCCTCCACCTCGGGCCGTCCTCCGAAGCTCAGAGTTCAGGTCTGGCCAATTTAGATCCAAGCGGCGGAGACGTCTTCTTGACCCGAGCTCAGATGCACCGTACGCCAGAGGAGGAGTGCGTGGGCGGGCGGGCGGCAGCGTGTTTGTGTGCTCTCTGACATGTGGAGGAAGCGAAGGAACGAAGAGAGAGAGAAAGAGGGAGAGGGAGAGAGAGAGAGAGAAACAAACAACATGTCAGGCAGGAGAATAGAAGCAGCAAAAATTAAATCGTGCACGGAAAAAAAAGCTGCAAAGAGTGATTAAGGGAATGCAAAAAAAACACACCAAAAAGGTAAAAAAAAAATAAAAAAACCTCCAGATTCATGCTGTGTGAGGGAGTAGGATTACTAATGGCGTTTCCTCATCGAGAGCCAGCTGCTAATGAGGAAGCAGGTAGAGCGAGGGCAAGTGGCGGGTCGGCCGAGGCGGTCGGAGGGAGGGATGATTGCTCTGCCGGCTCGCAGCCGCTGGATCTGATGGCGTGGAGGCGAGCTGATAATAATGTGCTTTAAATCCGCAGCTCTTCTAATGGTCAGAGTCAGGTACGCTTAAAGACCAAGACAGAGCATTAAACAACAGTGTGCTATGACGAATATGCGTCCAGTAGCAGCTCGGGGTGGTCGAGGAAGGAGCGCCGCGGTTTCAGGCAAATTTGACACAGTGGACAAACGGCGGGATTAAGATTTTCTGGGAGACTTGCATTGGGAAAGATGTCTGTAACCCAGCTGATAAAGTGATATTCTCGGTACGAACACTTGAATAGCGCTTATTTAATGCGGCTGCAGCTGACTGCAGAGTTATATTATGTCCTGCGTGGGCTGGACCGAGGGCCGGGAGGGCGGGGTTAAAGAAAACGCCATCGTGCAATTGCTTTATGGACGAGAATGACACGGCGTATTTTATTCTCTGAGGTTTTCTTGCCTCGTGCAACGCTGAGCAAATAAACATCCATGGGTTCAACAAAGAGAGGACTTTCACCCAGGAGGCCTGCGCGCGTCATGAGGACTAAATTCACGTCTGTAGCTTAAATAACGTAACAAACGTGCTGATTTTTAAGCTGTTCTAGTAAACCCACAAGTGGTTGTGTTGCATAAACATAACCAAAGTATAATTATGTTCCCATTTACAAAGTTAACCACATGTTTAAAGAGAAAAAACATGTTTCCCTTCCAGCCTTCATGAGCAATGCAGTTCAGTTCGGGTCGCCTCATTAGTGGATAAAGAAAGAGCCGAATGATGCTCAACCGTTGCAACCTCATGTCAGCCGTGAGCGTCGTGTTCTCACAACCAATAGAAGATAACTAAACCTTCAAAATGAGAGCCACGCTGCCGTATACCTTCATTTCCCTTTCGGGGGATCGTAGTCCCTGGATGAGACGTGGGCCGCCTCGTGTGAGGCGGCGTTGAAGCCTCGCTCGGATCGAGCGGTGGGAGCAGGTTTCTAGCAGCAGGCGCGTAGCCCGGAGACCTTGTTAGCCTCTCCCCCCTCTGATCAATGAAGAATGACAATGCCGGCGGCGAGGCGCAGTCCCACGGGTGCTGCAGTCAGCCAAACGCACGCCACGAGCGCTACCCACCCAAAACGGATATCGTGTCAAAAGACCAGAACAGAAACACAAAGTCCCGCTCAGACTCTTCATGTTAAATCTTTAAGATGTCATGTTTTCAACTCACTGGGGCTTCACATGAAAGAGCATTTTCAGGCGAATCTGAAGTGAAGACGCAGGGATGAGTTCTTGGATCTGAAGGGTTGCGTTTTCTCCTCTCGGCTCTCCGCATCGAGGTGTCGCATGAAAGACGGACGTGAGGGTGCGTTATCGCTCTCCAAACACGCTACAAGACGACCATGCGTACATGCAAACATGCAAAGTTTAACCCTCGTCCCTCTGAGACAGACAGCGGGGATGTTTTCTACGCCAGCTCGTCCTCGAGCTGGAATGTGTTGACGGGTAAAAGCAATTATTGCCATTTCATGTTTCCCACCAAAGTCGCATGAGAATAGAAGAAAACAAATCCTCTAATGACGCTCTTCTGTTGGACGAGATGAAGACGAGGGTTGGCGAGGTGACGCTGTTATTTCTGCAATCAAGCTCAGGCTTTTTTTTTTCCATTTGAAAGGCAAAGAAGATATATTTTTATATTCCTCTTCACTGTTTTTTTTTTCCCAGCTTGAGCTTTTCGGGGGCACGGCGCGAGTTCGAGTGCTGCAGAGCTGGTTCAGAGGAAGATCGGCTGCTTGATCCACAGGCGACTCGGGTAAATACCAAAATATATTCCGCGTTCGTTCCGCCGCGTTCAGGTTGCAGGAAAAACAAAGAGGAGCAATTCGTTGAAGAAACATCAGTGAAAGGCCATGAATGTTTGTGTCGTTCTGAACCTGTAGATATTCTTCATTATGCTTCATGTCTTTGAATGTTCGGGTTATGCCGGGTCAGTTTAAGACCTGAGAAGTGTCTGAGAGGAACCTCTGTTTGTCTGTTCCTCAAGGTTAGACATGGGAATCTCCTCCTCTCCGACGGGTTACAGCCAATGAAGACGTTCCTGACAGAAAGCTGTGTGTTAAAGAGCCGAACCTCCGGCTGTTCGGGAGTGTTTTTTTATTTTTATTGGACGGTCAACCTCGGCTATCGCGAATGCAGCGCTTGTTCCTTTTGCTCGCGATCACAGGGAATACATTACCCGAACGAGAGAAGTTGTTTCGGCTGGATTATTCCCGGAGGCTTCGCCGGGAATCCAATAAATATATCGCACGCTAACGGCGTGTAAAGTTGAAGGAATGCAGAAGAGGGCTCGGCTGCACCTGCGCTCCTTTGACCGTTTTACAAGTTCACATCAAACGAGCGCATGCGGCACGTTTTGTGTGTTTTTATTCTCATGAACTCTGCCAATTAGACGAGACTTCAGGTGTTCTGGACAAGGTCGGGACATCCGGGGTCGCGGCGGCATCAAGCCGTCGCCCGTCTCAGACACGCGGGTTAATGACTGGGCTTCCTCGCCGCTGTCGCCCCGCACCGGTGACTAATTTAATGACTTCATTGCTGCGGCTTTTCCCCGCCTAATTAAATTGCTCTGATCTTATTTGCAAAAGTATTGCGAGGTGTGAGTTCAAGGTGCTGCACAGACATGGACACGTCTCTGCAAACCCGTCGATTAGATCACATGTTCGTCACATGTAGGGGCTGCGAGGCGTCACGGTGAAGATAACAGGAAGTGAACACTTGTCAAATGCAGTGCACTTAAAATGTGATGCAGACAACAGTCAAGTGGTTCGGGCTCACAGGCGCTCAGAGTTAAATTAAAACCAACCGGCGGCTGTGTTTACCCCTCCGGCAACAGGCGAGGGCGCCGCGGTCGCTGAGAGACGGTTCAGTTTTTCGTTGGCTCCCCGAGCGAGCGGCGACAGAGGAAGCGCCGGCGAGCGGGCCGTCATTCACCGTGTCGGCGTCACCCAGCAGCTCTCAGGAGGAAGCGGCGCGGCGCTACACGCCCAAGAGATGCCACGACGCGCAGGAAACAAGCGTCACAGAAACGTGGCTGTCACACCGACCGGCTTTTTTTTTTTTGTTGCACTCCACGCAGAGTCAATTAGCACGGCTGCTGTCGGGTGTTTGGGATTCAACAGGGAAGGCGAACGTTTATAAATAGCTAACAGCGCTGTTCTCCAGCGACTGGCTGTGTTTCGTCTGAGGTTGTGCACCTTGATTAAAGGTAGAGACGGATATTCATGTTGTGGGTTGTGTTTTGTTGCTGTTAAAATGTCACTAATACATTTCCTTTTGCTGAAACCGCTCCGTTAGCATTTAAGCTAATCTTCCCAAGGACCTGAAACATGTAGCCATCCAGTTGTGAGTCCTAAAACAACACACATTGTTTTATGTTTTACACAAACTAAACACCTGATATGCGACGTTCGCACCAAAAGCAAAGCACATTTTTTATTCATTTGCGTTGGAAAGGGGGCGTGGCTTATCTCCATGGCTTAACTCTGTAAAAAACAGTTCTCATTTCCGCCATCCACGATGGAAATAAACGCTATTTCTGCTTAATACTTGCTTAAACGTCTGACCACCGGACGCCCTCGTCTCTGGGTTCATAATATTATCCGTAGCCGCACACAGCTCGGCGAAATCGAGAGATATTTGCGCGATTAAGGCGCCGTTCGCGCCGCCTTTGCGGAAATTTCGCGCCATTCGCAACGCTTTCGCTGTGAACGCAGCGCGAGGACGCCGTCGTGCGGATCGCTCCAGTTGGGCCGTGACCTCTACTCACAGTTCCTTTCTTCATGTCCTTCAACGCAGATGGCTTCCCGACACACACACACACACACACACACACACACACACACACACAAAAAGCCTGATTGGGTTTGAATGAGGGCCGTCGTTAGCTTGGCAGCAGAGACGGTGTCAGCTGGACAATGATGAAATAGCAAGCGACTTGTCGGGAACGGCGTTCATTGTTGTTATCGGGGGTAATTTATTGTGCGGATGCAGTGAGGCTTCGCCGTGCCCTTCTGGGGACATTGCCATTCACGCTGATGGGATTGGCAACAAACCGCGACAGGTCTCATTGCTGACAGGCGACGGGGAGAAACACTTGAGACAGACGAAAAAACGCCTCAAGTCACCTGGATCCTATTTACTTTGAAGCTCTCTTCTTTTCAAGTGAACAAATAACATGTACATAGCTGCTCGGGCATGCAGCTACACACACACACACACACACACTCACGCACACACTAGTTCCTGTGCAGCTTTACTCCCAAACTCTGCTGCTTCCACCTGTAAATCTGATAATGGTGGTCGATAACGATGCACTCCTGTGCTTGTAATTTGGGAAATCTCTTTCTATTTGCATAACCCCAAATGTTCAGTGTCTCCAGTGTGAATAATAAAAAAATGAATGCTTGAAACTAACTTTTGAGAGATGAAATGACTCATAATAGTGGATATAATGTAAGTAAGCACACTATAGATGTTGCTGTGTTGCCTGGGCTGCTGTCACACAATGTTTTGGCGTTATACTGAAATGAGAAATACAACAATCTGTGATTTGAGAAGCGAAGATTGCATCTATTTTGGGGCATTAATCTTCAGTTTATTGCGTTTTCATCCATATTGTTTTCTCCTCCAGTAACCAATTATCCCTCCCAGGGATCAATGAAGTTAATTTTACTTCAACCCTGCAGCTTCTCCCTCTCCTCCTCGCCGCTCATAATATTCTTGACATGGTCGAAGACGGAGGAACAACATGGCCAATTAGGATTTGTCTGAAACTTCTGTCTCACGCTGCTAAAGCAAAAGGTTACCGGCCTCATTTTCACATTAAAATTCAAATCCGTTGCTGTATAACGGACCGTGTGACCTTTTCCCCCGTTTGTGCTGCTGTTACACGATGTTTTAGCTGTTAGCATTATGCTTTTTGTCACTTTTGGCTGAATATTAAAAAAGAAATGACATGGTTTTTTTACTTTGAGTTCGTATTTGGTGTTTAAAGAACGGCGACGCGTTGGGACGGAAAACTGCACATGACGTGTTCGCCACTCTCAGAAATGCACAAGTGTGTGATTTGATAATGAATTTAAGCCCCAAAAAAAAGATCTATTTTGTTTGCGATGGCGCACGTCCTCAGGTTGAGTTTATTGCATTTACATCCATCGGCTAATGTTTGCTTCTACAATAACCAATTATCCCTGCATGGGATCGATAAAGTTAATCTTACTTTAATACTCCGGCTTCTTCCTCTCCTCCACCACCACCGCCCTACACCTCACACACACACACACACACACACACGCACACACTCTCTCTCACTCCTACATACTATTTATTGATGCCCACATCAATACTAGACAGAAGGACATGAGCACACATGCACAAAAACACAAACACATCCCACAGCCAAGCATATGTCTCATCCTGCCAAACAAACATGGACACACACACACACACACACACACACACACACACTCGCTCACTCTCCAGCCTTATAACCAGAAGAGAAGTGAGAAAGAGAGAGAAGCCTCTTAAGTTCCAGCACATTGCATTTGCGATGAGACCAGCGGGCAATCATCGGCCGTCTCCGCCAGTGAAATGAGCCCAAAATTGTGAGGGAATAAAAAATAAAAAAAAAGTAAGAAGGCCGTTTTTTTTTTTGACAGGCGGGGGTACAAATACAAGGCGATAGAATCTCAATGAGGCCTGAAAGAGGGAATGCATAAATAGATTAGATGGAGGAGACTGCCGCCACGCAGGGAAAAAAAAAAAAAGCAAATCTAATTATGAGGCGGCTGTGTCTCCTGATTTCCCGAAATATAGGAACCGGAGACTGGATCCATTTCGGACAACGGGAGCCATTGATGGAGAGAGAGAGAGAGGGAGAGAGAGAGGGACATACAGTATTTCATCCTCTAATAGGCAGGTTTCATAGTGGGCAGCACAGACCCAGGTGTCATTTTAAAGCAGAAAAAAAGGCAGCCGACTGTCATAAATATGGCCAATGTTCAGGCTGCTGTGACACCAATAATGTCCTTGACAAGCAGTGGGATGGAGGAACAACGTGTCCACTTAGGATTTTGTCTCAAGTTGGTAAAACAAAAGGTTTACGAGCTCCCTGTTCACATTCAAATCCAGCCACTTTGCTTTCTGAGTCTTTAGCCCTCAGCGAGGAGATTTCCAGCGCTGCAAAGTGGGTTAATGGAGCACTTACCGCCTTCATACTTCTGCTTAAACAAAGTTATCGAGTCGGACTCCATTTCCCCCTTAATTTAGCCAAATATAGGCTGATTGCAATGTTTCAAAAATGATCCACATGAAAATCCACCTCTCCGCGGGGAGCAGGAGAATATAGACGCCGTTTTTTGGACTGGATATAACAATTAAAATTAATTTTACAGTAATTATAAGAAATCGAATTAAACACAGAGCCGTTCCTCCGAGGAGAAGCATAATGCATGTATGTAATTGAAATATTCCAGCATCATAATGGCTCACGCGATTAAATACGCATTAGCGGAGCGGCGTCCGTATCCGTCAGGAAGAGCGCGGCTCGCTGCCGGAGAGCCGCAGCGTCAGGAGGAGCTGCTTTTGGGTTCAACGTCAGAAGGCCGCTGTTTCTAGATATCGTCCCTCGTGGTGCTTTTTTCCTACTTATAGAGTGAGCGGATGCGACGCATTGAATTGCCGGCGTTAGCGCGAGGAGAAACTCTAGCGGTCGTTACTGTTATCGGCGTTCATCGTTGGGCGAATCGCAGCGGGGAGCCGGATGAGCCGAAACACAAAATGGTCTCCTGTTGAAATGCATATGCGGCTGTATGGAAAGAAGAAAAAAAAAAACAGCGTTAAAAAAACTCAATCAACGGCCGAATTGAATTAAAAATGCAGGTTAACTCAATTTGTTGAGAGCAACATTGTTCGAGGTGCTCGTTAACTTGTGCGTATCCTCGCAAGCTGGGAGCCAGATCCTCCTGGTGAGGTGTTTGCATGACCCCACCACACACACACACACACACACACAAACACACACACACACTTCTCACGCCCGCAGCGACAAACTCCCCTTGAAGCAATTTGAATAATGAAAAAGAACACATGCAAGGAAAAGAGTCACAGCACGAGCAGTGTACTTATATTAACTCCTGCTCGGCACTTCAAGGTTATTATATATAATTCACTCGGCTACAAAAGAGAAGGAAATGAAAGTTGTTTGGCAGAGTGTGCTATAAACATATAGTGGGGGAGATTTATTTATTTGTTCTGCTCCCCAACACACACGTCTGCCTTTTTGTTTTGAGCGATGGGCGACTGCAAGATGGGACTGTGATGAGACAGCGTGCAGTCTGCTCGGGCTTTAATTATTATTAGTAATCTGCGTAAACATAAACGTATGTGTTCATAGTCAGCTGCAGACATCGATCAACAGTATTTCTAATCATTACACCAGCAGTCATCTCTAGAAAACGCTCTATGTGTCGCTCTATGTGTATTGTTGCCCGATCCACGCGACCTTTTGACCTCTCTCCGGTTTCCCCCCTCCTCCCAGATGGAACGGCCGGCTACGACCTCCAACACCGCCCTCCGCCCTCCGCCCACGCGCAGCGCTGCTGTCTCCGGTGATGGAGTGGCCGCCGCCGGCTCGCGAGGTGCAGCGCGGTGACCCGCGAGACGCAAGCCGGTTCTTTCGGGATCGGGCGGAGGCCCGGAGGGTCCCGGCCGGCGGGGCCGCAGGTGGAGTCGGCGACTCTCCGACCTTTCAAACCGACGCCGTCGTTCAGACTCAGCCGCTCGTGCGCACTTCTCCCGACGTCACTGCCGATATATTTCGAGGCCAAAATCCAGTGGAGGGTTTATCGCCGTTTACTGCGTCGTGATGAATTATGGATTATAAAATCAGAAAAAAAAATGTCTTTGCTGTTTTTATTCTGCACCATTACGGCACAGCGGGGGTCCAAATTCACATCAGGGCAACAGCATTTTATTGGATCCAATAAACTCCTCTGAAACTACCAGCCAACCCCACGAATATTGATACGTTTTTACGACGGTTTTAACGCGCATTCATCATGGAGTCGATACTCCGGCTCCGTCGTGAAGCTTTTTGTTTACAGACACAGCTCGCGTGTGTCTGTCTGTCGTAATGACTCCTCCACATAAGAGTCGTTTCATGTAAAAACTATATTTTCTCCTCAAAAAAGCCGTCGCCGTACACATTCATTTGACGCACGCTGTGCCTCGGCGTGAGGCTGAGCGCTTCTTAAAAACTTTTCTTTGCATTTCTTTTTTTTTTTTTTATCTGTAACCTCCAAAGCGAGGCCTGATTTTATTATTTTTTCAGAGGAGATGTGAATGAAAATGCTCTGGTGCGAATCCTGCCACTGGAGGAGGAATTCAGGGAGAAAAAGTGATTAAGCGGCGCTCTCTCCTCGCTCATCTCAACAATTAATTATGATAAGCCCTCAAGCAAGGCACTTAAACCTGTTTATGTTTAGGTTTTCAGACTCCGGTTATCCCATTATCCCGCCAGATGTTACCATGTGTGCCGCGGCTGTGCGGATCATGAGCGCGCGTGGTCAGCAAACCGTCGCGTCACAAATAAGAAGAAGAAGAAAAAAAGAGCAAGAAGAGCGTTATCCTGGATCAAGGATGAGTCAAGCCACCTGTCCTCCTCTTCCTCCTCCTCTTCCTCCTGATGCTTAAATCCAACACCAAATAAGCCCTGAGCCGGCGCGATATTTCCTCGCGGCGTGTAGACCTTGACCCTCGGCGCCACGGAGGCCCAGACGCTCGCTCGGGCTCCGGGTATCACGGCTGCTGCCGCGGCGGCCCGGCCAGATAAGACATGATGAATGCAGATTGTTTGCGGTGTGACAGGCTCATTCGTTTACAGTGGGGACGGCGCCTTCACGAAAGAGGGGGGGAGGGGGCAAAGAGGGAGGGAGGGGGGGGGGATGCCATGCAACCCTTCATCTGAGAGAGAGAGAGGAAGAGGAGGAATCGAGAGGGGGAGGGAGGGGATAACAAAAGACGAAGAAAACGAGAAGGGGAAAAAAGTGAAGGACGCGATGGAGGAGACGACAAGCGAGGACACGGTGACACAGGAAAAAGGTTGCGGTCCGATTTCAAAATGGCAGCGAGAGGAGAGCGTGCCCCCCCCCCCCCCCTCCCCCCCTCCAGGCAAGGAGGAGTAGTAGTAAGGAGGGAGGAAACGGAGTGAGAGGAGTGAGGAGGGACATCACAACCAAGTGGAGGATAGAGAACAATCAGACGGAGATGGAAACGATGCGTTCAGCACATTCGTTTCTAATCCAGCGGCTTTTTATCGCCGGGCGGTGGGATTGATGCTTCTCCCCGACGCGCAGACAAAAGCCCCTCCTGATGCTCTCCATGGCAACTGAACGTGGTGACTAATTTTAGGGTTGCGGTTCGGGGACGGCGCTTCCTCTTATTAAACACCCGAGCGACAGCTTCTGTGCCGCGTCTGCTCTCTGAAGGGAAAGGAGGGATGTTTAACGTGCGAGGACGAGATCTCACATTTCCTCTGTGAGCTTTTTTTTTTTTTTTTGTCGTGATTCATGCGTCTTTTTTGGGGGGATTCACAAATACATGAGAGAAAACTGTGGAAACCAATTTTGTCTCGAGATCTCCTTTCTCCCTGTGTTTGAGTCGTCGTAGTCGTGTTATTTCCAATATTTGTGTTTATTGTATGTGTTTGTTCAGCAAAGTCTTGGGAAAAAAATGTATATCTGCAAAAAAAACAGTTTTAAAAAGATATTTTGATCATAACTATGAACATCCGGCATGAGATTCCCCAAAAAAGCCTCCTAGAGCGTCAATAAGACACCTTTTTGGAAAGATTAGGACCTAAAGAATCAGAATCTGCAACAAAAATCACAATAAAAAAAAGTCTTGGCCTGTTAGGAAGGAGTTTCATTCAGAAAAACTGTGTCATTCGGTTGAAAAAATGGAAAAATTATGTATTTATGCCAAAAAAAATTGTCTGAATGGGGCATGCTGGGACTTAAAATGACCGCGGGAGGATTTTCACAAGGTTTCCAGATTTAGTAATGAACAAATGACTGTGATGAAAGACAGAAACAGGTCACTTGTACATCACACACGAAAATATCAAACTCTAAACAACTTTTTTTTTGGTCAATTCTGGATATTTGTTTTTAGTTTTCTGGCCTCTGCCGTTCACTTTCCAGCAGCAGCAGCTAGTTTTTTTTTTCACAAAAGAAAAAACAAAGCTCCCTCTATTACTCTTTGTGTGTGTGTGTGTGTGTGTGTGTGTGTGTGTGTGTGTGTGTCTGTGTGTGTGTGTGTGTGTGTGCTGGTGCGTAACAGGCAATCAGGTGGAGAGAAGAGAGGAAATAATTGTAAGTTTCACTCTATCATTACAAAGAAATGAAAGTGATTTCTCACCGTCGAGGAGCTCCTCGTGCTTCAGACGCCGCGGCTTTAAGAAACAGCGGAAAGAGTAACGGGAGATTATGCAGCTGTTACTTCGGGGAAACTTTGTGAACTCACAAAGTCATCAGTTTTTTTGTCAAACCTGAAAGTTTAATTTATCCTCCAACGTGGTCATTGTGTAATAAGGTGACTCAACCTGCAGTCCAGCATCTTAAATAATTATTCCCACCGGGAGAAGCACGCCATCCCTCGTGTGTGTGCGTGCGTGTGTGTGATTCACTGCGTCCGTCCGCGGCTTATCTCACATTCTCCTGCAACAAACTGCTTTAATATTTTTTCGGTGGCCGCTTGTGAGGGGACGCTTTTTCAAAACACCACTGACGGCCGGCCCGACTCCTCTTTCACTCTTCTTAACTGACCTCTAACAGGTAGCAGCCGTGAGCGATAACACAGCTGAGTGCATCGTCCACTCGGGGGGAAAACAGTTTGCTCACTTTTTGTCATTTGGGACGGTTTTAGAGCTGCACTCCACTCAGCTTACGTCTCGAATTGCAGCTTTTTTCTTGAGTTTCCTGCTCTGTGTCGTGTCTGCACGCGGAATTATTTTAACAAATCTTCCCATTTGCATCCCTTTAAATTATTTTTCCTGCCGCCGCTTCTTCTTCAAGGCTCAAATGATGAGATTCACCCCTATGGAGATTGGACAGCCCGTGTTTCCCATAATGCACTTTTTTTTTAATGCCCAAACGTACTGCAAAACACCTTCCATAAGGAATCACTGCACACAGACACTACTGACACCACTGACTGCTTAATTGATACTCTCCGTTGCTCACATGTGTGGACTGCCGGCCCAGCGGCCCGCAATTATTGATGGATTACCATACCATCAATATTTAAGTTATCTCTCGCTGGGTAACCAAGAAAGAGTAATATAATGGGCTGCAATTTGTAAGATATTCAGAGTTTTTTTTAGACCTGTGACGAGGGAGTAAGTGTTTCCAGAGCGTCCCCGCCGGCTCCGGATCGACAGGGGAGTCAGACGTCGTGAAGGACAATTGGCAAACTTGTGAAAATTTAATCAGGGCCATGAATTAATCAATACAAAAGGGGGCAGGATGAATGACGCGGCCGGCGTGCACCTAAATGATGGCAGGGGAGGCCCCCGTGGCCCCCGCTGCTCCACTCACTTCCTGAATAAATCATGTCCTCTGAAGGCCCCGGAGCGTCTTTTTTTTTTTTTTTTCCCTACTGAATCTCCGCCCGCGTGGATCTCGAGGCCGCGGCGCGTCTGTATATTCACCGCACCGAAAACACACTCGCTCAGAATACTTAACGAGGCGTCAGATCATTTCTTATGGGAGCTAATTTGAGGGGAAAAGACTCTGCGTGTCAATGTCGTGTGAATTAAGCCTCATAACACAACTGCACCTGATTTGCTATGTACTGTGGCATGTTGGGGCTTAATTGCTGAGGTCTTTACTCGCAGGGGAGCTAGCTTAATGTTTTCCTCTGTCCATAGGCACTTCACTTTTATACCCTATGTGTCTGGATTTTAATTAAAGGCTACGCCTCTGTTTAATACGTTGGCATGGACCCGCAGGAGGCTGATGGGTTTTAGCAGGCTGTTGGTGTCATTTTTCAGTTTGAGGGACTACTTTACTCGCTCGCACTGCAGAGCTTGTAACAGTGCTGAGGCCGTAGCCGCCGTGGTAAAAATGAAACGTCATCACACCATCACACAATGACAAGAAGCTGCACATCTGGTCTGTCCAAAAAACAAGTCAAGTAAGCCATACGAACTGTTCCCGGTGTTCCAGGTCGACTGATTCCCTCCACGAGGCGACGTCCCGTTGTTCGTCTGCAATATGCATTCACACACATTTGGGTTTACCTTTTCTTTTTCTTTTTTTTTTTGGAGCCGAGTGATTGTGAAATCGAAAATGCGAGGGCACCTGGCGTGGTAATTGGTAACTCGAGCCCGAGCGGGGGATAAATCTGCAGCAACTAAGTCCACGGCGAATTGAAAACGCATGCCTGTGGAAAAGAGCGTGTAAGAAAGAGAGACGTTTTCGGTATGGGATCTATATGATAGATGAAGAGGAGCAAAAAAAGCGTGGGAGAGAGACGGGAAAAGGAGGAAAAGGAATAAGAAGAAGCTACCGCAAGAGAGGGAGTCAAGTGTGAAAGAGAGAGAGAAAGCAAAGAAAAGACAGAGACTTAAACTGGCGAAGCCAAACCCCCACGGCTTCCCGTTGGCACTGGAGTGCGCTCGGAGCCAGGTGAGAGTCTAGGTAACCAGCTATGGCGGCGTGGACTCTCCCGGGCACTGTTCTCTCTCTTCTATCTCCTCCTCAGCACTCAGTGGAGCACAGCAATCGCTCCTCTCCACACCCTGCCACAGATTTGCACCCGCAATTACACCCCAAATCAAATGAGTCTAGGCCTGGAGGAAGGGGTGGGCGGAGGGGTGTTAGAGAGAGAGAGAGAGAGAGAAGACCGGGATGGTTTGGCAGATGTGCATACAGATGTGTCGTGCCAGCTCTGGATCCGAGCGGTTTTCGGAGAGAGAATCTGGAGAGCGAAAAGCACACCGAGCGATTTAGAAATCATCTAAAGCCCGTTGGTTTAGAAGAGGCCATTCATGCAGAGAAATGACTTGAGATTCGGAGTGAACAACAGCGCACGTACGAAAGATACGAAGCCGCCGCTATTTTTCTTTTTCTCCATTATTTTTTTTTTTCTTCTGCAAATGGGAATTCCTGAGATCTACATTTCAGCCGCACAAAAAAAAAAAGAAAAAAGGGAGCCGGGTTGATATATATACACGCCGTGAAGACAGATGAAACAGAAAGGTTAGGAATTGAAATAGGATCAGATGAGCTCATTGATGATGGCAGAATAGAGTCTGGCTGTAAAAAAAATAAATAAAACGGCGACAGTGGGAACAGAAGCAGCTGTGGTGGGGAAAAAAATATATACTTAAACCATTTACCGTCGCTACAGATCCAAAATCAGGATATGTTTCAATTTGAAATGTGTAGTGTTCAGCTCCACGCCGACTCTGCCTCAAGTTACATCATTTGATCCCCGGAGGCAATTTATCAGCGTATTGCTCGGCTCCCTCCGGAGCCACAAAAGGCTTTATGAAAAGTATCAGCGGCACAACTCCCCGAGACCTGTAAGCTGACGACTTGGGTAGAATTGGAGTTGAAGTGACCGTCTCCCCGTGCGTTGGGGAAAGAGCCGTCCTTTAAGCTGCACCGACAAACATTTTCCTTTATAACAACGGCTCAAGTGACTATGTGGGATGTGAGAGAGGAATCCCTCATCCTGACAAACCCACAGAAGAATAGTTCTCCCCGAGTCTTTGGAGACATTTTGCATTTCGCAGCTCATTGTTTTGGTTTTACAGCCAACAATTTTACAGTTTTCTCTACGCTTCTCATCCTCGCCATTTCCAGCCAGAAGAGGCAGTTTGTTTCCCCTTCTTCTTTTCTCAGGTAGACCTGCTCTACTTTACCTGCCAAGCACCACACGGCGGACAGCTAGCTGCTAGCAGCTACTACCAAACGGTGAACAGCTAGCAGCTACTACCAAACGGTGAACAGCTAGCAGCTACTACCAAACGGTGAACAGCTAGCAGCTACTATCAAACGGTAAAGAGCTAGCAGCTACTACCAAACGGTGAACAGCTAGCAGCTACTACCAAACAGTGAACAGCTAGCAGCTACTACCAAACGGTGAACAGCTAGCAGCTACTACCAAACGGTGAATAGCTAGCAGCTACTACCAAACGGTAAACAGATGACAGCTAGCAGCTACTACCAAACGGTGAACAGCTAGCAGCTACTACCAAACGGTGAACAGCTAGCAGCTACTACAAACGGTGAACAGCTAGCAGCTACTACAAACGGTGAACAGCTAGCAGCTACTACCAAACGGTGAATAGCTAGCAGCTACTGCCAAACGGCAGAAACCTAGCAGCTAGCACTAAACGACAGACAGCTAGCAGCTAGCACTAAATGACAGACAGCTAGCAGCTACTACCAATCGGCAGACAGCTAGCAGCTAGCAGCTAGCTGGTGAACATGAGTCATTAAAATGCATCAGGTGACCATGGACACGCCTCCAAACTAATGCTAATGTTGCATTTAGAGGCAACTTTTCACCAATCGTTCATCACAACATCAACTTGTGGAAGTTCTTGAAAGCGCAGGAAAGTTCTGCTAAAAATAAGACAGATGCTTTTTTTAATTCTTATTATTTTAATGATAATGTGAACATTTTGAATGGTGATTTGAACATTTGAGTTAAACCTTCAATGCATAAATTATAATGTATATTAATGTAATCATCTTTCTTTAAACATGTCCACTGTTTTGTTTTTTTACATTTGTTTTTTTTAATTTTCAACTAAAGCGATGAAAACATAAAATACTGTTAAAACTCAATGTATATGTTTTATTCTGTTAAACTATTATGTTTCATATGTTAACATATCCAAGCTAATAGCCTTCTGTTCAATGCAATGCAAACCTCCCAAACACACACACACACACCCGAGTCCTTATGAACTAATTGATTTTTAAATAAACATTTTCTACAACAATACTTGAAAGATAGTTTTTGTTGCACAAACAAAACACATTTAATTTATATTATTAGTTTTTACCACATTTAGACTTTCCTTCCAGGCTCCTCCATCAAAGAAGGATTGGCAGTGGTGAGTACATGTTGATGTACATGCATATGCACATGAAAACCTCCCGCTGGCCACTGGAGTGACTACTGTGCACGAAATGGTTGCAAAAGTATCTCAAAAGAAATCTCTGTTTTGGCATCTTCCCCAGTTTCTCCTCTCTTTTTAGCGTCTGTTTTATTCACATCACACCCGATGCTGTCGCTTGTGATGCATGGCCCTGCAGTTATTCCCTAAAATCAGCAACCGCTGCATTCGGTAAAGAGCCGACATGAATGTGATGTAGAAACGGATGAGGGGGATTGCTCAGTCGAATGGAGAAACAATGAATACATTGGGACGGGGCTCTTGGAAGGGAAACCATTGTCTTTGAAGAGCAGATAGGTAAAA
>NW_027175876.1:5000-90000 GCF_023055335.1 Clinocottus analis
GTGCAGCCGCCACAGGGGCCCAGGGGGGTTCCCTGTGGGACGCCGCAGAGCCTGAAGTCCACGTCTGATCTCTCACCTGAATAAGGTTCAAGAAAAACATCAAAACTGAACTAAATCTCCAAGTTGAACTGAGTCTTTTGGTCTTAAAATAAAAAACTGAACGCATTTCCTCTTTGTGCTGTGCATCAATATGACATCACCGATTCAAAATGTGGGGCAAAAAAAAATAAAAAAGCACCATCTCCGATTGATTTAGTGAGAGCTCACGAGCAGAAAAGACGCAAATCAACGCAAGAAAAGGAAATTATAACATTTCAAAGAATTATTTTTCCCTCCAATCTGAAAATTAAGTGACACCTAATCCTACCCACACAACAGTAAATAAGAAATAAATTATAGAACAATTTAAAGGGGTAGTACGTCATTCCCCCTCCCGACTGGTGGTTTGCGTTTTTTTTATTCTAAATGAACACGTGGCGTTTTTTTTTGGGTGGCGAAGGACTCGTCGTTTGAACCGGAGGAAAACTAAAATCCCGTGGCGTTCGTTCCCTCGCCATGAAAACAAACAACGGCACTACTCAGTGAATTGAAAAGAGGAGGGAGGGGGGGGGGGGGGGGTCTGCTACACAGAGGATTCATCCGAGGGGGTTTCTTGTCCATCAGTGTGTGTTTCCATTGTGTGTTTTGTCAACAGTCCATGTGAGCAGAGGCAGGGATCGGCTGTATTGTCCTCCGTGGTCGAGCGGTAGAAACGGAGCTGGAAACGACAAAAAAAAAAAAAGTCGCCCACGAGAGCGTCCTCGGAAAAAGCCTCAACGCACACACACACACACACACACACACACACTGCTGCTGGTACCGAGCGCGGCAACGCACGGTCAGGTGTGCTGCTCGCGGTCCTACATGTAGGTGGAAGAAAAACGTCGAATACAAGAGGAGGAGGAGGAGGAGGAGGAGGAAGAGGGCGGGGTTACAGGTTTGATACTCCAACCCCTTCATGACGACCTGAGGAGCGGTCGTGGGGTAGAGCCGCGACCGAGAGAGAGAGAGAGAGAGAGAGAGAGAGAGAGAGAGAGAGAGAGAGAGAGAGAGAGAGAGAGAGAGAGAGAGAGAGAGAGAGAGAGAGAGAGAGAGAGAGAGACTAAATACAAGCGGATCAGTTCAGCCAAACGCTTCTGTTCATTTTCCATGAATGAGAAAAAAAAACAAAGGAGGAAGAGGAGGAGGAAGAGATCCTGGAGATAGACGCGTGCATAATGTACAACTAACTGGATGAGTCTCTTCCTCTGTGGTGGTGGGAGGGGTTAAGGCTGTGTGTGTGTGTGTGTGTGTGTGTGTGTGTGTGTGTGTGTGTGTGTGTGTGTGTGTGTGTGTGTGTGTGTGAGAGACGTGCCCCCCCGCCCCCCATTCCCCACGCCCACCCGTCCAAAACAGACGCACAAAGTCGAGGACATCAGCCGGGCGTCGTCCAGCTCAGATCCGGAATTGTCGGATGTTACAACCGTGTTCCCTCCTCCTCTTCTGCTTCTTCTTCTTCTTCCTTTCCTCCCGTCACACCATTTGTCCTTCCTCCTCCTCCTCCTCATCCTCCCTCGTCCTCCCTGTCCTCGTCGTCTCCAGCCGGACGTCCGGTCCCGGCGTGGCCGATCAGGAGCACTCCTCCCCGATGCGCTGGCACGAGCGGCCCACCTTGCGGTCCAGCTTCACCATCTTGAGGACGGCCTCCTCGCGGCCGCGGCCCAGATGGTCGAACAGGCAGTCGTGCTGCTCGGGGAGACGGTGGAGCATGCAGAACACGTAGCCTGGGAGGAAAAAACACAACGGTCAAAGGAGGAAGTGACGGAGTCTAATGAACGTTTCTCTCTTAACTTTTTGGTCCCGCCCAGAACTTTATTAATATCATACAGACATGAAATAAAGAGATGCAGGAACGAGTCAGCACTTATGTTCCTTAGTCTTAAAATCCTCTGTGTGGGGGTTTTCTGTTTCCTCGAATGTGTTTCAAAGGCGGTCGCTAACAAGCGCTAAATAATAAAGTAGAAAAGTAAGTATGTTTTTTCATATGGATGAACACATCGCCGACGCTCAAAATGATAGTTTCACCGTTAAAGTCGGGTTACCAGCCGCTACTACTGTCAGTGGATGTCCCCCGCTAGCTCACCTGCTAGCTCACCTGCTAGCTCACCCATTAGCTTTAGGTAGCGGGACCAGTCGCGACTCGACGCCCGACTCGGGCAGCGGGGACGCAGGCAGTAGCAGCAGCAGCAGCAACAGCTAGCGGGGAGCTAGCAGCAGCAGCTAGCGGGGAGCTAGCAGCAGCATTAGCTTGCCACAGTGGGGAGCTAACGGGAATACCCACCGAAGGTAGGAGCAGCTCGTAATCCGACTCCTACGCTACCAATAGATCACATTATTGTGTATTTATTGAACAGCGTCTAAAAGATTGAGACTAAATGGAAATCTCCTGCTTTTATTTCATCTCGTTATTTTTCGGACGAAGTAAAACGAGTATCTGAAAAGAGAGGGAACAGGAACAGAAACCCGCTTCAGGGCGGCTTGCGTCGTCTCTCGGGTCGCCCCGGTTTCCCGGCGGCCATGTTGGTACTGACCACAGCGGCAGGAGCCCAGTTCCTGCTGCACCAGCTCCAGTTTGGTTTGGCAGCGAAAGCAGCGCCGGCGGTTCTTCTGCTTGGGCGTCCCGCGGGCCTCTTCCTCCTCTTCCTCCTCGCCGCCGCCCTCCTTCTCGTCCGCCCGCGGCCGTTTCTCCGGCGTCGCCTCGCTGTCCGAGCCCGACGCTGCAAACAAACAACACGGGTTAAAAAAGGGGGCGGGGTCAGGCGGCGCCACCTGCTGGAGGAGGTAAGGGGGAGGACTGTACCTGACTCTCGAGGACGTTTTGTGGGTGTGCAGAGCGTGCCCTGCGCTGTGTCTGTGGACGACGAGCCTGCAGACGCAACACAGAGACGCGTGAGGAAAAACAGACTCTAAAGACCGAACAGCGGCCATTTTTATTGTGTGCATGGAGAGAAAATGAGTGTTGCATTCACTTAAAATGGTGACTTTATAAGATGCACATATGAAACTTGAGGAACTTGAGTCCTCGGCTGTCTACTGACGGATCTCTGAAGTCTGGAGAAACTCTTTGGAGATCAGTTTTCCTTCATCAAGAAAGTTAAGAGTCGTCCCGTCTTACCGTCCCTCGTGCTGGGGAACGTAGGCGAGGGCTCTTCGGTCGGCGGCTGCTGCTGTTCGGCGCCAGAGGGCGGCGACGACGAAGACGACAAAGACGACGAAGGCGACGACAGCAACAACGGGGATTGGCTACTGCTGCTCGTCTCGCTGCTGAAGACAGACGATTGGCCGCCGCTCCCGGTGCTCTGGAGCGGCTCGGAGGAGCAGTCCTCCCCCGGCTGCTTCTTCTGGATGTCTGAGGACGGAGACGGAGGTCAGGACGGGTCAATCTGGACCGATTTATGGACGCAATGACGAGTTATACGGACACAAGAGAGCAGGAAATGCAGACCGAGGGAGACCGACACTGTTGATATCTTTACATTTATGTACAAATACATCATTTGCACCTAAAGCGCTGCCTTCAGAGAGCAGGTCTTCAGAGCAGAGGCAGATCCACGTGTCAGAGGGTTTCTGCTCTCGTCTCTTTGTTTCCTTTCTCGGTGGAGGATTAGGAGTCCGCATTAAAACACATGCGGCCGCCTCGTGCCGTTCACAACACAACAACAAAAAGAAAAGGGGGACATGTTGGTTCGGGTGTCCGATGCCCTCTGGATAACAACTAGCCATTCAGACTTCCCTCGTGCTCAGAGCAAACATCTCAGTTTCAGGCCAGTAATGAAAACATAGTTAGGAATATTATATTCAGACATCAGCGAGTAAATCCCCTTTAAATCCTCCAGGCCGGTGCTTTGGGGCAGAGTTTCAGGCAGACGGTGAATGAAGGGATGAAGCTGACAGATAGAGAGATAGTTTAAATAAAACCATGTTAACAAGTGGAAACCAGCGTCCAGCTGACGAGGAGCTGCTTTAAAACGGATGAATCGTCCTCAGATAACAGGAAAGTTAAAAAAAAGAAAGTTAGAGTCTCTCTCTCTCTCTAATAAAACTCTCTCAGTCAAAACTGAGACGTTTCCCAGCATGCTCTCTGCTTTCAGTCTCTCTGAGCCGAACAGAACCACGGGTTTGGGTCGTGGTCACCTTGGAGACGCACATTTCTTCCCTCGCCGCCGGCGTGCCGCTAAACTCAGCCGGTATCGACCCGCCGGGACGCCGTCTGCTCCGCTGCCTCCGGGGAGGACGAGGAGGGAGGAGGTCAGCGTCTCCTCTCAGCGTCTCCTCTCAGCGTCTCCTCTCAGCGTCTCCTCTCAGCGTCTCCTCCCGCACCACTAACCCACTTCTGCTTCTAGTCTATTCTGAGCGCCGCCACCGCCGCCGCCGCCGGGGATGCCGGACTCGGAGCCGCGGCCCTTCGCTGTCTGGCTCGCTCGTCGGTTTCCATGGCCACCGACAGCCAATCAACCCGCCATCCAAAAAAAAAGAAAAGTAAACCCAGACTGGAGGAGTCTCTGAGAAAACTTGACTCTTTCAGACATCATTTTTCTTTCGGCCGGTGGAACAAAACTTCTGTCCACGGATTCAAACGACCTGAAGAGTCTTTCCTTTAAAGTGAGACTTTCACTTCCTGGAATGACTTCTAAGCAAAGTTAGTTAGCGTTCCTAGCTTAAATCAGCCCACAAGTCACAGCGCTATGACTTGTGGGTAATTTGCATCTGACGGTGATTTAAAGAAGGCTGGGATTGGACCGGCGTCTCTTTCCTTCTTTGTGTTCGTGTTACAGCCCTTAATTGCTGCTTCACCTCAAACACTACGAACACTTCTACGACAACGACAGAGAGAGAGCTTCTCTCCGATCGGAGTCATTTAAAGATGGCGGACACGGAGAGGAGAGGAGGGAACTTACCAGTGAAACATTTGGAGCAGAGGTTCATGGTGTCGCTGGACCTGAAGAGAGAGGAGAGAGAATGAAAGTCAACCACCTCCTCAGACGCCCGGCGGCTTTCCTTCCTTTCGGGACACAAACCTTAGAGTTTGTCATCAGAAGACGATATTGCTGCAAAGCAGACGACCAAAGAAGAACACAAAGAGAGACGCTGGTACACAAATGATTCACTCAACAGATCAAATAACTGGCTTTCTTTCACGGCCTCTGTAACAAACTTCAGCCGCTTTCGACCAAATCATCCTTCATAACTGCGTCTAATGTTTCATCTCAGTTGTTCTTTTGGCCATTCAAGGCCATTGGGCGAGTCCATTCATGACGGGGCGTCTCAAGAGGACGGGGACGCTGTAAAAACAATCGCAAGCCCACGGCCGTGATGAATCACATGACGTTACTGTGGCGTTGTCACTGATTAATTTCCCACACGACGAGCTGCACGCAAAGCAGAGAGACGGACAGGAATCAAGGCCGAGTGCCATCGCGTACGGGGCGAGGACTACCGGCTCTTTCTGCGGAGCAAAAAAAGACAAGATAAAGCGTTATCTGCACCCTCGCACGAGGCACCCTGCAGCGAGGGTGTTGCAGCGGCTGTACACAACACCACATATATGTGTCGTGTGTATCTAAAAAACACAATGCATGCGAATGAAATTGATACGCCTGAACTCAGGCCGACACGGTGGAGGGTGACGGAGACGACAGGAAGTACAGCTCGGTCTGGCGCTAGCCGGGTTCGGGGTCGACCGAGACCCAAAGAGCCGGAGCCCAAACGGGTCCCAAAGTGGCCGCCGTACCCGCGAAGGCTTGGCTACGCTGCACGCTAACGGCTGCCCTGCAATGGCCTGTCAGTCACGGCTGCACAGAGAGCCCGCCTACTTTAGAGAATGTTCACCATTAAATGGATAATTGTCATTTCATCTAGTAATTCCTAGTAATCAAATTTGTTTGACTTTTACGCAAACGACGTCAAGAACAAAAGTAAAAAAGGTGAACACTGGAAGACCTGGTGGGGTGAAGCAAGTCCAACATGCTGAGGCACTTTAAACACAACGTGTACATCAGATAGCCCCGTGTGTGTGTGTGTGTGTGTGTGTGTGTGTGTGTGTGTGTGTGTGTGTGTGTGTGTGTGTGTGTGTGTGAACACAAACACTGAAAGCAGGCCGTTAACCTTGAACCCTGGAAACGTGTTGAGTCGAGGCTGCCAGTGTTTTCTATATTCCACACAGTCGCCGATGAAGGTAGCAGCTCCAATAACAGCACGGGCCAAGAAGTAGACGCTTTTCTCCCGATAGGAAACTCAAACTGGTTTTCGAGGCTTCTCGGGTCGACGTTCCGATCAGCCGATTAACACATCTTCATCTGAAGAAGAGGAGGAAACTAGGCGGTCAAACCACGCGATGAAGACTTGGCCTGGACTCGAACCACCGGTGACCACTTTGAGCACGTTCGCGTCCCATCTGGTCTTAATATAGTTTTTTTTGGAGGGGGGAAACCAAGAATAATAGTTTTATCTTAGTGCAAACTTTGTCACAGGAGTGAACGCTAAGAATAACTCAGATCCCACCGTGGAGTAAGAACACACACACACACACACACACACACACACACACACACACACACACACACACATACACACACAGTCTTCATAATGTATGAAGAGCCAAAAGAGAATTTAATCCTTCAAAAAATGCTGAGTGTCTCCCTGAGAGGCCTTGAGCTTCGGGGACATGTGTGAAGAGGCTGCAGGCCCGGGCCAGGTGTTGGTCTGAGCTGGGCCGTAAAACACACACACACACACACACTTGTGTCACCTGACATTGACAGGTGGGCTACTGGTCCCAGTGTGCTTACTGGGCACCACAAAATGAAGGCAACTGGGGGTGATGGGGCTGGAGGGGAGGGAGCCAGTTACCAAATGACAAGTCATATGACAGCGTTGTGTAAAGATAACAGGAGGGTTGAGGGTGGTATTGTCTACCTGGTTGTATTTGACACCCTAAAAAAGCCTAAATATTAGCGCACAGGGGGTTTAAAGGGTCTCTGGTGGTTAGTAATGAAATAGCAGTCATGTTATAGTAGTACAGCTTTTTTTAAGCTAGCAGGTTTGATGAAATACAACAAAATAAAGAGGTTAGTGTGGAGTCATGTCTCTTCTGTGGCAACACAGGAGACAGTGAATCACATCCGGTATGCAACACACATCCACCACTGACAAGAGCCAATGTTACAACAAAAAAAGGGTGTGAAGTAACTCAATAAAACTGGTTCACAAACGCTGCTCGGGTTTAACCAAAGTCACGTGTTTAGTCGTGTTAAACGGTGCTTTTCCTCGAGGGGATTCAAGAACACGGGAGGGTGTTTAAATAAAGACATTTAGAAGAAGAAGAAGAGAAAAAAAGGGGAACCTGCTAGCTAATAAATCATTTTCTCTCTCGGGTACGTCACCTCCTGGTTGTACAAACTGGCTTCAACACACGATGTAGCCCGGTTTTAAAGACGATAACCCGGGTTCGCCACGACGAGAGAGGGTTTATAAACGTGGGAATGGTGGAAATTTAGCCGTTTTATTCAAGCAAAGCAGGTTTATTTAGTCGGTTGACTTCCCAACCCCCCACCCTGCTCCTCTCGGCCTGCTCCAACAGAACAACAACAATGGGTTTGGACTAGTTCAACCCGCTGGGCATTTTTCATCCGGATTTGCCTTTTCAGTTGGAGACATAAGAGGGTTTAACGTAGTTTATATTAGGTTTAACTCTTACCCCCAAAACCCACAGGGACAGCGGGGAGGTAGACTCGGAGCTTTGCTTCGTTCGCTGGTGTCTCCCATGACTTCCGACGAGAGAAGAAGAAGAAGAAAAAAAAAAAAAAAAAAAAAAGCTCCGATGTGGAAGTACGCGAGGCCGGGGATGAGTCCGAGGCCTAGTCGTTCAGTGAAGGAGGAGGAGGAAAGGAAAGGAGAAAAAAAAAATAATCCCAACAGTCAAGTTAAACAAAACCAAAAAAAAATAGCCGTCCTTTTCCCCCCCCCCTTCTTCTTTTAAAGTCCACAAGTCGGTGAAAAATAAAAAGGTGGCGAACTCGGCCCCTCTCGGCCGCAACACAACCATCCGTTAAGTCAAACAAAACGGCTCAGTTTGAACCGGAGTCATTGAACGACACACGGAGCGATCAGCTGGACGAACGGACGTTACGACCGACGAGCAAAAAGAGATAACGGGGGAGGGGGGTGTCTCGGTGTCGCGACGCGGGGAAAAGATCAGAAAAACCCCGCCTGCCGTCCACCGATGTGGATAAAATACATTTATAGAGGTGTTGAGTGAGCGTGAGGGTGCGTGAAAATAAAAATAAAATACATTAAGCGGAGCCGTGCCCTGTTTCCGGTTGGCGGCCACCCCTCTTCACACGTCGCTGGTGCGAAGTGCGCTGAGCCGGAAACGCGTCCATCAAAAAAAACAGAAATGTCAATATTGCCCAACGAAATAAAGACACAACAGAGGCACCGAAGTGACACGTTAAAGTCAACATTAAGCGAGTAAAAGGCAATATTGATGGAAGAATACACGTTTTGTGTCAAAAAAAAAAAAAAAGATATGTGCGATGTTTAGCTCGCTTTCATCACTTCCTGATTTACAGTGAAGACAACTCTCTTCATACATTTTAAATTAAAATGGGATTGCATCAGTAGCAGATATTTAATAGATATGTTTGTGCTTAGTTGAAACTTCTTGAGAGGTGGGTTTTTATTAAATGCTGATCTCTACGTTGTTATTTCCACAATATCTGTGCATAATGCATTCATGAATGTGCTTGTGGTCGTTCAAGTTTGATTAAAACACCATGAAGGTATGCTCCTAAGCAGAGTAACCAGCTGATATGACTGCATGAGAGAGTTGCCTCTTTAAACACTACATGCATCTGGCTTTTTAAGATGTCAAAGGCCAAGAGTGGCTTATTTTGTCAGTCGGCTTATTGGTGCTGGAAAAGAAGAATATGATGCTTTTATTTGAGTTGTTCTAAGATCTGCCTGCTACAGCTGGAAACCCCCAAAAGTCACTAGAACAGTTGACAATCAGAATATGTGCCATGTGAGCTCTACTTAAAAATGAAATGATCAAACTGGGCTCCGCTACAGGACGGAGTCTCAAGGCTTTTTTTTTTAAAATATCTATATTGTGCTTTAAATTGAGGATACAGGTATTACCAAACAAATAACAAATTACCTCTAGCGCCTCACTCAGATGCGTCTCCCGCAGGTATCAACATGATTAACAGTAACGTGTGTGTGATCAGTGATTAGATCTGAGAAGACTCACAAAAACTGAATAAAGTCCACATAATGATCAGTTCACCAGTTTAAAAACCGCTGTTCTCACAGTGTGGGACAAGACAAAGTTCATCATTTATAGAGACACAAGACAGAAAAAAATACAATTTGAACTCCAAAAAAGTCAACTTTTTTTGTTTAGATGTGTCATGACAGTAAAACAGCTCGTCAGGCAGCATTTACACATCAACATCTTCTAAAGAGCTGCCGGGAGGCGTCAGCGCCTGGAGAACCCTGGATCCACGTCGACGGATCAAACCGTCTATAACAGAAGCTCTCGGGACTCGAACCGTCGAGAGAGCACGGCGTCGAGCGCTACCATCAATGTCAGTTTCCATATTCACATTTTTGACAGGCATGATTTGAACAAGAGGCAGTGAAATATATATATATATATATATATAAAGTAAAACTATACGCATACTAAAAAGTCCGATGGGTCGGGGAGTGTCACCTGAACAAAGTTATCTGGTTGCTTATTACGGAAGACTTTATCTAACTTCAGCACCTACAGGTGCTCTTCTAAAAAAATAAAATAAAAATGTGCAGAGATGATTCATGGGAACCGCAGCGGGTAGTTCAGGGTATTAAAAACAGCAAATACAAATAGTTTGTTTTGTTTTCAAAAGACAACTCAAAAGTGCAACATCAGGACACAAATGAAAACGAACAGGAAGGATTCTTTTTAAAAAAAAACTCAAATAAAATAATGGATCCAGGAGTAAAGATGAGATTAAATTAAATGGGACATATGAAACAGAACGTTACATAATCCAGCTCTCTGTGATGAAACCTGTATTTCCGCGTACTGGAAGTTAAATAAAGTGCCGTTGGCACCGTCTGCCCTTCGGCTCTTGTGCAGCAGCAGTTTGGTCCGAGTGAGCTCGTCTCCCAAAGATGAATTCTTTAGCACCAAAATCATTTGTGCTGACTCAACACTTAACTTAGAGACGAGCGTTTGTGTGTTTCTATCAAAAACACCAGATTCAGAACTCGCTCCTTTAGGTTTTTCTGGACTTCATATGCAAACGTGTGAACTGGATGACGTGCACGTTGCAGTCGGACGCCGCCGGAGCGCGTGGAGCTCCGCAGCTTTGGCAATTAAACAATTTTATAATGTTCAAACTTTTGAAAAATAGTCCCCTCGACCCGACTCTGGGCTTTAGCGTGATGGTGGCATGAGAAACGGAGTGAGCCGCTCTGGGACACTTTCTTAAAAAAATAGCTTGTTTCAGGATTTAAAAAAAAAAAAAAAAAAAAAAAAATCTCTCTTTTTGGGGGATATAAACTGGTAAAATTCTAAATACCTCCACACACACTTACACACAGGTGTCACTGCTCTTTGGTGGGGCAGTGTAACCACACTGCAGTGTCTTAGGAGGAGTAACGATTCCACTTTGATGATTTTTGAAGGGAGAAGAAAGACTGAGAGTCTCAGTAGCTTAAGAAGAAGAAGAAGAAGAAGAAGAAGAAGAAGAAGAAGAAGCTTCATAAAACCGTCTGAGCTGTTGGCTGCAACGCCAAACCCTCCTCTTCAGGACCGGCCACACACGTCTGTAATGTCTCTAATGTTGCGCTTCTGATGGGAAAGACCACGTGGCAGTGAGGGGGCGGGGGGGGGGGGGGGGGAGGCTGTGACGATGACACTCTGATGACGAAGGCTGTGCAAAATGGCATTCTGAGGTCTCTCCTCCCGCTGCCGCCTTCTGGTGAGAACGGAGCGCTCAGTGGTGGGACAGCGAGGAGGACGAGGAGGACGGGGGCGAGGGCTGGAAGGGGAGCAGGATGT
This sequence comes from Clinocottus analis, assembly GCF_023055335.1. Lineage (NCBI taxonomy): Eukaryota > Metazoa > Chordata > Actinopteri > Perciformes > Cottidae > Clinocottus > Clinocottus analis. The sequence continues at coordinate 16,129 of NW_027175876.1, forward strand.
GGGAGCGCGGGGGCCGCTGGGACGGCCCCCCGGAACCAGAGGGGGGCGGGAAGGGGTCCGGGCCAGGGCTGCCCTCCGTCACCTCCATCTCCAGCTGGGCGGGGCACTCGAAGTGAACGCAGTGGAACACCTGGAGGAGAGAGAGAGGGATTAGAGGGAGAGACGGGCGGGAGGAATGGCCGCCGGAGGCAGCAAACTACGAAAGGACAAAATTGCGAGATTAAACTACATTTCCATAACTTTAAAACCTGTATGTATGTAAATATATTTTGAACCTCTTTCTTTGAAATAATGAATCTGTGTTTTAAACTAAATGAACACATGAAGATAACACATTTACTACACTGTTTAAGGACTATTCCAGGTTTGGAAATAAATATTTTAACATTCAATGATTCTTCCAGGTTTTCATGAGCTTAAGAACCCTAAAATGTGAGATTTTAATATTTCCCGTTTCATGGGCACGAGGCCGGCTGTGCGTCCTCACTTCGTTGGCGGTGTTGTGAGTCCCAACGATGCGGATGAAGGAGGCCGGCTGCTTCTCGAACTGCAACGTCTGCCACGAGCTGTGAGTGAGAGTGAGAGTGAGAGAGAGAGTGAGAGAGAGAGAGAGAGAGAGAGAGAGAGAGAGAGAGAGAGAGAGAGAGAGAGAGAGAGAGAGAGAGAGAGATCTCGATGAGATAATGACTCATTTGCATATTTCAACATGACATTTTTAACACAAGAAGGGCCTTAATGTCATTGAGGGACTGGGGAAGCTCGGTGGAGACGTCTACAATCTGCTGGCTTGAGGCCGTTTGACTTTACAACCGGAGGATCTCCTGCTCCTGATAACATCTGGTGCTCAACATGTGGCGCCGTGTCCTTTAAAACAGGAGCCGGCTGCGTCAGAGACGCCGTGACGGAGCGGAGCCTCACCGACACGCCTGCCTGGTGCGGTCGATGACTCTGGTCCACTGCTGCTGGTTGGTGGAGAGCTCCACGTAGTAGCTGTAGGAGCGCTCGTCACAGTCCCACAGCAGCAGCCTGAGGAGGAAGAGGAGGAGGAGCGTTGAAGTTGAATACATATCACAGTCCCATGTGTCAAGAGTTCATTCATATTTGTTCAAAAAACATTTTCACGTAAAAAAATAAATAAACGGTCTTTTCTCTCTTTGTAAACGACTGAAACACTGCAGCAGATTTCTTTTGAGGAAACTCTGCATCACTACTTGTACCCTTACTACTACCAGTACCTTTAATACCAGTACCTTTACCACCACTACTACATCAGACTCACAGCACCACACTTCTAGAATCATTCTTTTAAGTCTCATAATTGTGATAATGAGTGACGGTCGCTCGGGTTCAACTCCTTCTCTTCTAAACTTCAGCGATGTAGAAGTTCATGAGCCAGCTGGAGGGATGAAGAGCTCCAGAGGCGGCGTTGTACTCGTCATCGTTCAGCAGCGCTCTACCTCAGGGAGCCGATGGCGTAGGGCTGAGCCAGCTGGATGACGATGGCGCCGGAGCCCAGCTGGTGGCAGGTGTAGCCCGAGTCCCAGTCGTAGTTGCGCGTGTCGCCGTTGAGCAAGGCGTTCCGGCAGCGGCTCACGCCCTCGATGACGCTGGCACACTGCGCGATGGTGGCCACGTTCTCCCTGGGCACTGCGGAGCAGAGCGACACACACACACACACACACACATCAGACACGACAAGCGAACAGAGCGACGCGAGCATGAACGATTGAGACGACGCTGTGAGGTGGACTTACCCAGAAGGCCGTTCTCCAGGGTGAATGAGCGGAGGGTGAACATGCACTCGAACGCCACCAGGTGGAACACCTTGTTGACCGTGTTGTGCGTTCCCACGATGCGAACGTACCTGAGACACAGGAAGAGAAACAGCGTGACCATCGCGTCAGACCGCTCCACATGGAGCTCCACGTGTAGTTTTGTTGTTCACCAAAGGCCCGCACGGCTCCGCTGGGCTCACCTGCAGACTCGCGGCGGGAAGTAAAGATCCTGCCAAGAGCGGCAGAGGTACTTTGAGTGGTCGGCGACGCGCACCCAGTCCAGCTCGTCCATGGACACCTCGATGTAGTAGGAGTAGGACCTGGAAACGATCAAGGGCGGCCATTTTGAAAAAGGTTATTCAAAAAACAGGCCCCAACAAAAACAGTGTTAAAATGACATGAGAGCACGTCCGCGACACCAACAGTGTACTTTAAACTACATCTCCATGACTTTAAATTACATTTCCATGACTAAAGAGGTTTCTGTCAGCAACCCCTTTCGTCATTTTGCAATAACATGAAAAAAAATTAATTAAAAAACAATTGAGATGAACCCTTCTCTCGCCTCGCTAACAGTGAAACCAGATAGAAGATGCGCTCATATAGTCAAAATCACAAAAATCTGATTCTCACGACAAGTTAATCTAGGCCAAAAGAACATGCATTAAATATATCACCAAAATTGAAAAAAAAATAAATTATCAGTTACTCATTTTTTACATTGTTAAGTCCCGCCTCTTTTCGAGTAAATAAATTACAATCAAACATAGCGAGGTGAAGATAATCCAAACTGTTGTGATGTAAAAATGGCACCAATTGTTCACAACATGCATTTATTAACATGGCGTCATCGTTAAATATTGATCCTGGTATATTGCATACTGTATGTGTGCAGGTGAAACCCAGCTACTTTAGTTAGTTTAGTGACGTCTCACCGGCTGTCCCTGTCCCACAGCAGCAGGCGGACGTGGTTGATGATGGACGACTGGCCTAGCTTGACCTGGATGCCGGCGCGGCCGTCGTCCTCGATGGGGTGGCGGGAGAAGCCGTGGTCCAGGTCGTAGTTCTGCGTGTCTCCGTCCAGCAGCGCCGACTTCAGCTCCCCCTTCACCACCTGGGCGCCGTGCTTCATGGTGGCGATGTTCTCCTCTGGGACTGAAACCCGACAGCCAAGAAGAAGATAATGCATCAGAAAAGAAACACACACATTTTGCTGCGTAGTGTGCAACGTGGCGGCGGCGGCGCTCACTCAGCATGCCGCGGTAGTTGAGGTCCATGTTGCGGCTCTCGGAGCGCGTCTTGATGGCGTCCAGCAGGTCGTCCGGGCTGAGCAGGCCGGACGGCCGCACCACGTTCAGCATCTCCGTCAGCGTCATGAGCGGCAGCCGCACCGCCGACATCACCTCGAGGGTGTCGGCCCCATCCTCGCGCTGCCGGCACCAGCGGCTGAGCGCCTGGAAGATCTCCTTCTCGCTGGCGGCAAACGAGTCGCGCTTCACCACCGTTAGCAGCGCAGTCTGTTTTAGGGTTTTTGAGAAGTCAAAATATACCAAACACGTAGTCATTACAGCTTCTTAGTTTGGCAAAGGTCATACACATTGTGACCGATGGGTTTACATGACTTCAAACCACATTTTCATGACCTTTGACCCAATTTCAATGACCTTTAATCCAATTTCAAGCACCTTTAACCCAATTGCTATGACTTTTAATGCAAAAAAACACATTTAATTATTTCAAACTCATGGTAAATAAACACCATGAACACATTCACATGACTTCTACTACACTTTTGTAAACCTCCATGGCGTCTCCAGGTTTTCCATGAACCGTATGAACCCTGCTTTGAGTAGTCGCTTGTTTTCCTGCTTTACATATCCTTGTGAATTAAACCATACATGTCACAATGTGTGGAGAAATCAAATGCCTTCTGAATGCTCATCAACACGACGACCTCTCACCTTGGACAGCATGAGGAAGCCGTCAGAATTCAGCACTTCGGGTGCGTGTCGGTCCATGTAGGCGCAGCAGGCGGCGCTGAGCGCGCCCAGCGAGTACAGGCTGGCCACGTCGAAGACCAGGCAGACGTTGTTGGTGTGCAGGACTGTGCGCAGGAACTCCGAGGTGGAGTCTTCCAGCGGCTGCAGGCCGTAGCGGTGAGCCAGGCCCAGGAAGTCCAGCAGCACCTCCTCCCGGGCGGAGCTGAGGCTGGCCCGGCCCGTGTAGAGGTAGTGTAGCAGCATCGAGAAGGCCTCAGCGCGCGTCTCCTCCAAACGCACCTCCGCCTGGGGCTGGGACTCTTTCATCCCACCGTACAGCAGGGCCCTGAAGGGGCCGCAGGAAACAGGAAGTGTTGATAAGCTTGATGCATTTTCTTAACAAAGTATATCACATTACAAATAACCAAAAGGGGCACGGCATCGCAGTTGTACATACATGTAATATTAAACACTCCTTGTGCACACAAACATATATACTTGTACTGCTGTTGGATACTAAAAAGATGAGTATTGTGTCTTGTGTGTCACTGTGGACGAAAAAATATTAAAAAAATATGCAACAATATGAAAGACTGCATCTTCACCTTCATGTGTGATATAAAATGAATCATACACATGTTTTTAGTGCGAAGTCCCCCAAAAAATATACCGTTTCCTGTTTTTTTCAGGTTTTTAAATCACAAATTAATAATTGTCATCAAACAGGGAATCACGTGACCGCTCCAGCAGAGGAGCGTCCACGCTGATGACGCGCAGGTGAAACCTACCTGAAGTAGTGACATCGGGCTGCCAGGATGACGCGGTGCGCCGGAAACCGCTTCCCCTCCACCACGAAGGTGACGTCACTGTACTCCTCGCCGAGAACGAGCACGCCCAGCTGCTCGGACAGCAGGTGCACGTGGTCGATCTCCGACACGGAGGCGAGTGGCCGCAGAGGGTGGCTGTTACTCATGGCGGACGGTGGCTGGAGTCACATCTAACACCGAGAGGAGGACACATGAAACAGGAGGGGGAGTGGGACCGGGCGAGGTTTACGGCACGCTACATAAGGGTGCCGTAAAAACGTACTGCTGACGTAAACACAGTAGAAAATGAAAGAACTGTATTTTACCGTGTATTTCAGCGAAACAACGCAATGAGGGCGTGTTTACGGCGACTGTCGTCGCGGGCATTTGACACCCAATGTAACGGTTTAACGTGCGACCGTGTTAACCGGTGACTAAAACCAAATTGTGAAAATATTTTTTTTCATACGATGTATACATTTATTATGTATATAAAACGTTTTAACGTCGTGATGAAATCTAAATATTGACAGCTACGTGTTTTCTTCCTATCCCTCTCTCCCCCAGCAGCTGTCTGTAACCACGACAACAACAGACGCGTTCGGTGCTGAAAGTCGCCAGTTAGCACGGTCTCCTGTTACACCGCAACACCGGGACGAGCGTTAGCGAGCGCGAGCTAGCAGCGCCAAACAACGTCAGCGAGCGCGAGCCCGCAGCGCGCCAACGGCTCGTTTCAAACGTTTCAAACTCACCGAGAAGCTCTCTTTCACTCCGCGGTTTGAATAAAGAGGATTTAGGAGAATAAAAGAGTGTTTGTCCCCCGCTGCGCACGAAAAATCCAGCACCGAATTCTACAATCCCTCCGACATCACAGCGACGGAAACCATTTATAGGTTATCGGACGTGAACTTCCGGTTCGTCAAAAAAAGTTTTCAAAATAAAGGTCGCCGAATTACTTCTCGTTTTTTTTTCTTTACTGGTAGTCGGCATCCTTTGAGTGGCTTCACTGCCCCCTGTAGGATATAAAAGCGTCTGGTAATAAATTATCTTATAGTCCAGTTCCTTTAATATATATATATATATATATATATATATATATAGCTATTGTTGGCATAGCGCCTTACACCTTAGACACAAAATGAAATAGAAAATAGAAAAACAGATATTAATAAATGATCTATTTATCATATCTGTCCATCACATATCCCTTTTCTCCCCTTCACCATGTCCTTGGGTTCTAGTTTTAGACACCCTGGGTCAGGGCTGCTGAACCGAGCGTCCGTTTCTCTCCCTTCTAAACGAGTTGCTTCTTAAATAGATTTGCATGATCTATACTTCCTCTGATCTGCAGTGTCATTTCCTCTTTATGACTTCCTTTTGTACCCCCCCCCCCCATCCCTCCCTCCCTCCATCTATCTTACTAAGAATTCAAAGATACTCAATTGTGTTCACTCATCCAGCAGTTTAATAGGTTTACTTTGAATACTTAGATAAAAAGACATAATTCTTCAAATTCTTGCAAAACAAATGAAACACATTTGAAAAATGAAGAAAAAAATCTGCAAAAATTGCTCAAGTTTGATAAATTATTGCTCATGAATATCTTACATGCAATACATGTTATCGAAGCAAAAACAAGCAACACACCTACTAAATCCTAAGATAAGCATCTCCATCTCTGAGCACAACGAAGCGCATGAGAGAGGTCAATGAGCAAAATGTGTGACATGCCATGCTGAGTAATATCTTTAGCAACCACCCACAGACATGTTGACACCTTACTTCCTCATTTTACATTGAGGCACCAGTGAAACCGTCAAATGAGCAGACGCTTAGTTAGGTGACGGCGATGGCAGCGTAGAGGCTGCTGGGATTCGCGGAGGAAGCGTTCACGGTGGCGTAGGTCACCGCATCATCACCTTCATCACGTTTACTCCGACCCTACGAGGAAACAACACGAGCAAAGCAGCATCGATGGTATCGCACGGTGAAACACGACATGCAAAACATCACAAAGAATCATCATCACACTTTACAGCATTATGGAACACACAAAACACAGCACATAAAGTAACACAGTGCAACACAACGTGTGCGTCATCACCAAGCAGACGGCTCACCTGAGCTGCACCTTTGGTCTTTGTGTAGTTGACGGAGGCGTAGGACACACCTTCATCAGGATCCTCCTGCACAGAGATCATCATCATCATCAACAACATGGAACACACAAAGTAACAGTGCAACACAACGTGTGCGTCATCACTAATCATTGGGCTCACCTGGGCTTTACTGTTGGTTTTCTTGGTGTAGCTGACGGAGGCGTAGGACACGCCTTCTTCAGGGTCCACCTGCACAGAGAAATCATCATCATCATCATCATCGTGGCATCTCACACATAAAAACAGGAAATAGACATTTGTACTTGTAACTTCCCGTTTTACCCGCCTTCTCCTCTGTAGAAGAGTTGCATCATCTAACTTTAATTTTTATCTTTAACTCTCTCTCTCTCTCTCTCTCTCTCTCTCTCTCTCTCTCTCTCTCTCTCTCTCTCTCTCTCTCTCTCTCTCTCTCTCTCTCTCTCTCTCTCGTACAGACAGACAGACACACACACAGTTTGACTTAAACAGGCCGGGAGGAAAAAAGGTAGAAGAAACAAAAACAGAGATATAAAAAATAGACAGAAACAAGAACCACAAACCAGGGCTCCAACAGGACAGACACGTCTATTCTCAGTGAAAACTCAGTAAGATCCCACCTGGGGCCCTAGACACTGGGAGGGGGAGGGGATTGAACACAGCTGGAAGCAATTAGCAGACAATCACAGGGGCAGGAAGTGCAGGGGAACAGAGGACACAAGGACCTTCAAAATAAAACACACCACATCATAACTCTTCCTGCTGCTCAACGCTTTCTTTTAATACAACACAGTTTTTAAACTCACAGCTTCGCCGTTTGTTTGCGTTTGACCTGAAAAGAGATAAAAAGGGTTTGATGAAAGTTTCCACAAAGAAAATACAGTAATCTTAAATTGTGTTTCCTTCATTTTCTCACCTTTAGTTCTCTTCCGTTTGACGACAGCCACGATGATTATTAAGAGTGTGAATAAAACCGCAGCCACAATGACAAACCACCACCAACCTGCTGAGAACAAAGAAAAGATGTTTTAAGCATTTTGTCTGCAGCTTTCTGTTGAAAGAAAGTCAGTTCTGACTTAATCAACGTCCAATGAAAACACAAGATGTGGTTCAAAGCTCCACAAAAATACATGAAAATATAAAATGTTGAGTCACTACTTTGTAGTTCTGGTGAATTTTCACTGATTACAGAAGTTGTCGTGGTTTTACCTGATTTTGTGTCGTCTTCAGTTGTTGTTGTTGTTGATGTTGTTGTGCTTCCACCTGAACAAATGAACACAACTCAACGGACAAAAAAAAAGTGAATATAAATAACTTTATAACCTTCTCACCTGTTTCATCACCTGAGGTTGAATCTCTGAGAGGAAACTTCTGCACTTTGTCCCCTGTGGTCACTTCACACATCAATGAATTAAACCTCGATGTGTGAAAGAAATGAGAAGTCATAAACTTCAGAGAGGAGGAGCAGTAAGACGGTGATGTTTTTACTTCTTTGTTGTCTTTGTCCACTTCTTGACCCTGATGAAGCCACTTCACTGTGTGTTCACATCCTTCATATGTCGACACAGAGCAGCTCACCGTCACCTCATCAGCGTCCTCGTGTTCAGTCACTGGTGAAGATGGAGACATGGAGAGAGGAAGAAGAGGAACTTCATCATCATCATCATCATAATGTTTCAGTATATTGTTCTGACCAGACAGTTTGATAACATGATGATGTGAATACTCACTGGTGACAACAGACAGAAGAACCAGAGCAACTTGTACGTTTTGTCCTGCTCTGTACCGTCTGCAGACATAACGACCAGCATCTTCATCTCTGACATTCTTTATAACCAGAGAACATGTCTCTGAAACACTCAGTCTGTCTGATTTATCTTTGACTTCTTCATCAATCTTCCCATCTTTAACCAGAGCTGGCACTACTGATGTTCTTAAATTATCAAAGAGCCACCAAGTAGAGTCACAGTTCTGTTCATCATCTATCAGACTGTCACAAGGCAAAGTGGCTTCATCTCCATCTCTGACAGTGAAGGAGAGATCACGTATTCCTGTTGCTGCTGCTGAGAAGAAGAGAGAGAAATAAAAAGAATAAAGAGAAATAAAAACATGAGTATTGACGTCAGAGTGAAGATCATTTTAGACACAACAGTGTGAGAATGTTCCTCATGGTTGGTTTCTAAGAGTTCATTAAACTCACTATTCACCTGGATGGGAAACAAACAGACTACTTGTCTGTCTCCTTTAAATGAAGGTGAGGTCATGAAGTAACATCACTGATATGAATAAAGAAGCTTCTTTAATGTCTCTGTAGTCATAAACACATTATATGTCTCCTTACCTGTAAACTGAAGCACCAGAATCACAAACAAAGAGGTTTTAATCCATCTGGGTTCAGCCATCGTTCCTCTCCGTCTCTCCTCTCTCAACTTGTTTCCGTCTTTAAGACGAATGTTGAATCTACTTCCTCTAATTACTAAAGTGTCACTTCCTCCTCCCTCTGTTTATTTATACACTCATGGCCGACATGAGCAAGAGTAAAGTTCACACTGACATCAAGTATCTGGAATCAACAGCACTGAACTCGACTCTTATAACTCAAAGTCAAACGTTTCTGTCTTCAATGATCCGATCTGATGCAGCAACAGACAGTCGCTTCAAAATAAACTTCCGTCTTCACAGGAAGCAACTCAGTTAGTTTAGGCAACACTACTTAGCGAGTGTTAGACAAATTTACTCGACACCTGGTGGTAAAATCATTAAAACAGGAACATTTATTCGTTGCAAGGAAGGAGCAGAGTCAGAAGTACAAGGTGATAGACAAATTGCATATCCAACACTGCTCAAAGATCTCTCAAAGAACCATCTCTTAAATACACATCATGACCACTAACAGAAACCCTCATGACGTCTTCGGCCTCATCGGGAACCTTTCCCCTCGTCCCTTAGAGCGGCTCGTTAGAAATGGTCATGTGATAACAAAGGAACTGCTCGTTCTTTCAGAGAGAAACATACAGATTCCCCAGGCTATAAGGAGACATGTTGAGTTTGTGTGTAAGATTAAACAGAGACAGTAAGATGAGAAGTCTGAATTTAACAGTGAAACAATAAATGATTAAGCGTGAATAATTTTTTCTTCCAACAGTGAGGTTCAGGAAACAATTGTAGTTTAAGTTTAAATAACTAAAGAAGTGTCGTTCATCACGCTGAAAGACATGAATACTGATGTGTTTACAAGTGTAGTAGGACAGATGAGTGTTTCATACATTTTACATTCGATACACCTTCACAGGACTCCTCTGAGGTCTCTGAGGCAGAATCCACAGCCAGGTGGCTGGAGGCGTCTGGAGTTAGGGTTCCTCGGAACCGGAGGCTGGGGCTCAGGGAAGCAGGAACCTGGAGGAAGAGGCTCCGGGGGACGAACTCTGGAGGCTCCGGGGGACGAACTCTGGAGGTTCCGGGGGACGGGACTCTGGAGGCTCCGGGGGACGGGACTCCGGAGGTTCCGGGGGACGGAACTCCGGAGGCTCCGGGGGACGGGACTCCGGAGGCTCCGGGGGACGGGACTCCGGAGGTTCCGGGGGACGGGACTCCGGAGGTTCCGGGGGACGAACTCTGGAGGCTCCGTGGGACGGAACTCCGGAGGCTCCGGGGGACGGGACTCCGGAGGCTCTGGGGGACGAACTCTGGAGGCTCCGGGGGACGGAACCCAGGAGGCTCCGTGGGACGGAACTCCGGAGGCTCCGGGGGACGGAACCCAGGAGGCTCCGTGGGACGGAACTCCGGAGGCTCCGGGGGACGGAACCCAGGAGGCTCCGGGGGACGAACTCCGGAGGCTCCGGGGGACGGAACCCAGGAGGCTCCATGGGACGGAACTCCGGACGCTCCGGGGGACGAAACTCCGGAGGTTCCGGGGGACGTAACTCCGGAGGTTCCGGGGGACGGAACTCCGGAGGCTCCGGGGGACGGAACTCCGGAGGCTCCGGGGGACGGAACCCAGGAGGCTCCGTGGGACGGAACTCCGGAGGCTCCGGGGGACGTAACTCCGGAGGTTCCGGGGGACGTAACTCCGGAGGTTCCGGGGGACGGAACTCCGGAGGTTCCGGGGGACGTAACTCCGGAGGTTCCGGGGGACGGAACTCCGGAGGCTCCGGGGGACGTAACTCCGGAGGCTCCGGGGGACGGAACTCCGGAGGCTCCGGGGGACGTAACTCCGGAGGTTCCGGGGGACGGAACTCCGGAGGCTCCGGGGGACGGAACTCTACAAATAGGTTGGTGTTTAAAAGGTTAACAACACTTTCTACTTCTACTCCAGTGATCTACACTGAACATGAAGTATTGAAAGAAGCTCCACAATGAGACACTTCTGATGCTTTGATCCATCAGTATTAAGGAGTACTTTTACTGATAATACTTCGGTACTTTTACTTCAGTCGCTTACTGAATGCATTACTTTTACTTGCAATGGAGTATTTTTACATGAAGGTGTTAATATAATATTTCTACACGTTGTCGGGTCACTTTGGGTGCATCTCTCTCTGTAACCATACGGACATTCAACTAGCATGAAGACACTGCTGCTACACGAGGAATCACAAAACTGTCTTTATTTGCAGATTATATGGTGATCAGATGTTATGAAGAGAAGACAGTTACTGACTCCATTGAGGCTGAAAACATAGAAACACACACACATCCTCACTAATATGAGAATGCTGAATGAAAGAGGATTGAAATGAGTTCTTCTGCTCACAGAGACGTGAAGCTGAGCTCAAGCTGCTGTAGCTTTAAGAAATAAAACAGTAAATGTTAAGATCAGCTGTGAAAAGTTCAGAATAATGAAACTCTTTTCACAACAAGCACAGATTTATGTGAAAAATATTCACAGAAATGTATAAAAGCTGATTATATTTTGCTGGTTTCCAATCCGTCAGCGCTCATGTGAGACATGACGAGCAGATCGGTGAGTCTGACGGAGGCAGACGAGCTGGTCAAACTCCATCAGGAGCTCCGATGTTGTCATAGTCCACTGTTTCATCTCCTGCATCGTAACGCACCTGTGAGGAACAACACAATCAGAGCATCGCTTCCTGAAGATGAGGATGTGATGAAGAGCAAGAAGCAGCTGCAGGAATAAACATTCCATTATTAGCTTGTTCAAAACTCACAGCCATTTCATCCGTCTGAGTTTTCTTCTCTGAAGAGACAAAAGAAAGAGTGGACTTTAGTTTCAGTAAAAATCCTCTTTCATGAGCTTCAACATGTGGATGTTCTTCACCTTTAATTCTTGCCCACATGTTGACGGCCACAAGGATTATGATGAGTGCTGCTAATCCAACAGACACAAAGATGAACCTCCACCAGACTGCAACGAGGAGGAAACATTAAGAAGTATTTCATTACAGCTTTTAGACTTAAAACAAACTTTATTCACATTTACAATTGTGAAATGTTCCTTTACATCAACATGAAAATGTTGTATTTGTTTTATTTAATTCATGAACATAAGAGAACAACTTGCACTCCAGCAATAATAATAATAATAAATAATAAATAAATTATTGATCACTTTCTATTTCTTTGGTATTTTTCTAGAAAGAGAGGTAGTCGAGTAAACAACTTTTTTTCTTTTGACTCAAAAATACCAAAACAAATCATCAAAAGTTGAGTCACTACTTTGTAGTTCTGGTGAATCTTCACTGAGTGTAGAAGTTGTCGAGGTTTTACCTGATTTTGTGTCATCTTCAATTGTTGTTGTTGTTGTTGTTGTTGTTGTTGTTGTTGTTGTTGTTGTGTCTTCACCTGAACAGATGAACACAACTCAACAATCTAAAAAAACTTCCAATACATGAAAGAAAGTGAATAACTTTAAATTATTCTCACCTGTTTGATCACCTGAGGTTGAATCTCTGAAAGGAAACTTCTGCACTTTGTCCCCTGTGGTCACTTCACACATCAATGAATTAAACCTTGATGTGTAAAAGAAATGAGAAGTCATAAACTTCAGAGAGGAGGAGCAGTAAGACGGTGATGTCATCAAGTCTTTGTTGTCTTTGTCCACTTCTTGACCCTGATGAAGCCACTTCACTGTGTGTTTACATCGTCCATAAGTCGCCACAGAGCAGTTCACCGTCACCTCACCAGCGTCCTCGTGTTCAGTCACTGGTGAAGATGGAGACATTGAGAGAGGAAGAAGAGGAACTTCATCATCATCATCATCATCATGTTTCAGTATATTGTTCTGACCAGACAGTTTGAGAACATGATGATGTGAATACTCACTGGTGACAACACACAGATCAACCACAGTATCTTGTGTTCCTGATCTGTTCTGTCTGCAGTCATAACGACCGACATCTTCATCTGTGACATTCTTTATAACCAGAGAACATTTCTCTGAAACACTCAGTCTGTCTGATTTATCTTTGACTTCTTCATCAATCTTCCCATCTTTAACCAGAAGTACTGCTAGAGTTTTTTTTAAATCATCGAAGAGCCACGCAGTAGAGTCACAGTTCTGTTGATCATCCATCAGACTGTTACAAGGCAAAGTGACTTCTTCTCCATCTCTGACAGTGAAGGAGAGATCACGTATTCCTGTTGCTGAGAAGACGAGAGAAATAAAAAGAATAAAGAGAAATAAAAACATGAGTATTGACGTCAGAGTGAAGATCATTTTAGACACAACAACAGTGTGAGAATGTTCCTCATGGTTGGTTTCTAAGAGTTCATTAAACTCACTATTCACCTGGATGGGAAACAAACAGACTACTTGTCTGTCTCCTTTAAATGAAGGTGAGGTCATGAAGTAACATCACTGATATGAATAAAGAAGCTTCTTTAATGTCTCTGTAGTCATAAACACATTATATGTCTCCTTACCTGTAAACTGAAGCACCAGAATCACAAACAAAGAGGTTTTAATCCATCTGGGTTCAGCCATCGTTCCTCTCCGTCTCTCCCCCCTCAACTTGTTTCCGTCTTTAAGACGAATATTGAATCTACTTCCTCTAATTACTAAAGTGTCACTTCCTCCTTCCTCTGTTCTCTCATATGTCACTTGTTCCTTTTTTTATGCTCTTATGTCCAATAAGATCAGGTGTGAAGTTCACACTGACATCAAGTATCTGGAATCAACAGCAGAGACAATTTAACCCTTTTGGGGTTCAAACTGTTTCCTCTCATTCAGTTCTGTTGAACTCGACTCTTTGCAGCTTTTCTGAGAACTGGAGGAGAAGTGTGTCGGTGAGATTGTGATCAACAAACAGCAGCAGAGCTCTGGAGGTTTGACCCTCTGATGAGGACACGATGACCACACAAACACAAGAGGACAGTCCACACGTCATGAGCACGAAGACGCGCTTCTTGAATTCTCTCGAGAAGCACTTTGACCCTGGAAGGTTTGTGCTCCAACAGGTAAAACACTGATGCACTGAAGTGCCTTCACCTGCAGAGCGTCAAGCCTCCAGGAGAGCAGCAGCAGCTCTGCTCACGCTGTTCTGGCTTCAAAACGCCTTTTGGTGTCCGAGTGTGTTGGTAGAGGCAGGACATTCAACTAGCATGAAGACACTGCTGCTACACGAGGAATCACAAAACACAGTGTAGAATACAACTGTCTTTATTTGCAGATTATACAGTGATCAGATGTTATGAAGAGAAGACAGTTACTGACTCCATTGAGGCTGAAAACATAGAAACACACACACATCCTCACTAATATGAGAATGCTGAATGAAAGAGGATTGAAATGAGTTCTTCTGCTCACAGAGACGTGAAGCTGAGCTCAAGCTGCTGTAGCTTTAAGAAATAAAACAGTAAATGTTAAGATCAGCTGTGAAAAGTTGCTCACAGAACAAAGCTAACCACAACAGCTAGCGTTAGCATCACATTTGGGGTCTCAAAACGGGACTCGGTTAAGAAGAGTGTTGCTACATCTCCTGCTAGCTTTATTACTTTCATAGCAGAACATAGAATACACTGAACACAGTTATTAAAGTTAAAACGACCACATGTGGAACATTTAAAAGTGAGAGAAAAATAACAGTTATGTTGCTCGGAGACAATTTTATACCATCGACAGAGATGAGCAGATGTGAGTGAGGTTTGTCCGGTTAGGTGACGGCGACGGCAGCGTAGAGGACGCCGGGATTAGAGGAGGACATGTTCACGGTGGCGTAGGTCACCGCATCATCACCTTCATCACGTTTACTCCGACCCTACGAGGGAACAACACAAGCAAAGCAGCATCGATGGTATCGCACAGTGAAACACAACATGCAAAACATTACAAAGAATCATCATCGACACACTTTACAGCATTATGGAACACACAAAACAACACAACGCACAAAGTAACACAGTGCAACACAACGTGTGCGTCATCACCAACCAGACGGCTCACCTGAGCTGCACCGTTGGTCTTCTTGGTGTAGCTGACGGTGGCGTAGGACACTTCTTCTTCAGGTTCCTCCTGCACAGAGAAGACATCATCATCATCATCATCATCATGGTGTCTCACTGACACAAACACAGGAAATAGACGTTTTTAGTTGTAACTTCCCGTTAGACCCGCCTCATCTAACTTCCCTTTTTTTTAATCACTCACTCTCTCTCAAGACTGTACAGACAGTTACACACACAGTTAAACTTCAGAGGACAAACACACATTTCTAACAGCTTCTAATTTAATTTTGACCAAACATGTGGTTAACATTGTGAGTTAAAGCTGAAACACTTGCTTGTAGGTTCCTTCAACAAGACTTTCGTTATGTTTAGGAACATTATGGGGCTGAAAGAAGCTGTATATTTAACATTCAGAGCATTCATATAGCGGCAAACAACTATTGTCTATGTAAAGATAAAGACAATGGACGCAGGTTGGCTAGGTGGCTAAGTAGCTAGTTAGCTAGGTAGCTTGTCTTTCTCTGGAGCGGTGTGGACTGAAGCGGAAGGACTTGACTTCTTTTCTGTAATGGGTGTTGCATGAAAACATGGTGGAACTAGCTAGCTAGCTAGCTGTCCACTAGGTATCTAGCTAGCTATCTGTCCACGAGGTATCTAGCTAGCTATCTGTCCACTGGGTATCTAGCTAGCTATCTGTCCACTGGGTATCTAGCTAGCTATCTGTCCACTAGGTATCTAGCTAGCTATCTGTCCACTGGGTATCTAGCTAGCTATCTGTCCACTAGGTATCTAGCTAGCTATCTGTCCACTGGGTATCTAGCTAGCTATCTGTCCACTAGGTATCTAGCTAGCTAGCTGTCCACTAGGTATCTAGCTCGCTAGCTGTCCACTAGGTATCTAGCTAGCTAGCTGTCCACTAGGTATCTAGCTCGCTAGCTGTCCACTAGGTATCTAGCTAGCTAGCTTGATCATTCCATCATGTTTTAATGCTACACTGGTGACAGAAAATGATCCAAACAACGTTGGTGCTCATCTAGCGATAGCGACTTTCTTTCCTACGCTTTGACAAGAGTGTGTGAAGCAGTAAGTTGTTAAATATTGCTCCTTTCCTTCTGCTCTCTGTGTTTCATAATGTTACCACTCGACTGCTCGCTGTAGTTCCTACAAAGCTTCACCTCAGTCAGTCCACAACTTTCTGTAAGTTTCTTTTCCCCGTCTTCATGATCCCTCATCACTCTCCTGGAGCATTTTCTCTGAGTATCTAATAAAGACGCGGATGTGTTTACATGGCAGTAACTTAGAAGCCCAGTGCGTCTCATACAGACGCCAAAGGGCGTGGAAAGCGTCGGTGTTTGGCGCTGTGGGAAACTCTGATAAGCGTGCGGTCTCACCGTGTCCTGATGGGTCTCTGGAGCCGGGTTTAAGGTCAGCTCCTGGACACAAAGCATTTTACAGTTCAGTTAATTCACTTGTTGCCGGGGATCCAAAACAAACCAGAAATTTATGCTGTTTATGGCTGAATGAGAAAAACATGAATTAGCTTTGGGACACTTTTCTTTTGATTTTCCTCACAATCACTTCCTGCAACCATTTTGTTTTATTACAACACTGGTGGTAATGTTAATCTGTTCTCAGCTATGGAGTCAAAATTCACTTTAAACTCACAGCGCCGCCGTCCGTCCGTGTTGTGTTCCCTGAAAAGAGAAAAAAGGGTTTGATAAAAGCTTCCACAAAGATAATATAGTATTCTTAAAATCTGAACTTTATTAAAGTTTCATCTCTCACCTTTAGTTCTCTTCCATTTGACGACAGCCACGATGATTATGAATATTAAGAGCGCTACTAAAACCACAGCCACAATGACAAACCACCAAACTGCAAAACACAATAAATATGTTTAATCATTTTAAATAAAAACTAAAACTTTTTGGTGCAAAGATTGAACTAATTCACTGATTGTAGAAGTTGTCGAGGTTTTACCTGATTTTATGTCATCTTTAGTTGTTGTTGTTGTTGTTGTTGTTGTTGTTGTTGTTGTTGTTGTTGTTGTTGTTGTTGTGTCCTTACCTGAACAGATGAACACAATTAAACATCTAAAAAAAATTCCAATAAATGAAAAAGAAAGTGAATAACTTTAAATTATTCTCACCTGTTTCATCACCTGAGGTTGAATCTCTGAGAGGAAACTTCTGCACTTTGTCCCCTGTGGTCACTTCACACATCAATGAATTAAACCTCGATGTGTGAAAGAAATGAGAAGTCATAAACTTCAGAGAGGAGGAGCAGTAAGACGGTGATGTTTTTACTTCTTTGTTGTCTTTGTCCACTTCTTGACCCTGATGAAGCCACTTCACTTTGTGTTCACATCCTTCATATGTCAACACGATGCAGTTCACTGTCACCTCACCAGCGTCCTCGTGTTCAGTCACTGGTGAAGATGGAGACATTGAGAGAGGAAGAAGAGGAACTTCATCACCATCATCATCATCATTATAATGTTTCAGTATATTGTTCTGACCAGACAGTTTGAGAACATGATGATGTGAATACTCACTGGTGACAACAGCCAGATAAACCTGAGCATCTGTTTGGGCTGATCTGTTCTGTCTGCAGACATAATGACCGACATCTTCATCTTTGACATTCTTTATAACCAGAGAACATTGCTCTGCAACACTTAGTCTGTTTGATTTATCTTTGGCTTCTTCATCAATCTTCCCATCTTTAACCAGAAGTACCAATCCGGTTCTTGAACCAGTGAAGAGCCACGCAGTAGAATGATAGTTCTGTTGATAATCCATCAGACTGTTACAAGGCAAAGTGACTTCATCTCCATATTTGACAGCAACGTAGAGCAAACGTTGTCCTGTTGCTGCTGCTGAGAAGAAGAGAGAGAAAGAAAAAGAATAAAGAGAAATAAAAACATGAGTATTGACGTCAGAGTGAAGATCATTTTAGACACAACAACAGTGTGAGAATGTTCCTCATGGTTGGTTTCTAAGAGTTCATTAAACTCACTATTCACCTGGATGGGAAACAAACAGACTACTTGTCTGTCTCCTTTAAATGAAGGTGAGGTCATGAAGTAACATCACTGATATGAATAAAGAAGCTTCTTTAATGTCTCTGTAGTCATAAACACATTATATGTCTCCTTACCTGTAAACTGAAGCACCAGAATCACAAACAAAGAGGTTTTAATCCATCTGGGTTCAGCCATCGTTCCTCTCCGTCTCTCCTCTCTCAACTTGTTTCTGTCTTTAAGATGAATGTTGAATCTATTTCCTCTATTTTGTCACTTCCTCCTTCCTCTGTTCTGTTCTCATACAACACTTTGTTTTATTAGTGATGTACACTGAACATGAAGTATTGAAAGAAGCTCCACAATGAGACACTTCTGATGCTTTGATCCATCAGTATTAAGGAGTACTTTTACTGATAATACTTCGGTACTTTTACTTCAGTCGCTTACTGAATGCATTACTTTTACTTGCACTGGAGTATTTTCACATGGTGTTGGTGCATTTTTTAAGGGTGTTAATATAATATTTCTGCACGTTGTGGGGTCACTTTGGGTGCATCTCTCTCTGTAACCATACGGACATTCAACTAGCATGAAGACACTGCTGCTACACGAGGAATCACAAAACACAGTGTAGAATACAACTGTCTTTATTTGCAGATTATATAGTGATCAGGCGCTGTACCGGTCCGTCTTGGTGAAGAGGGAGCTGAGTCGGAAGGCGAAGCCATCAGAAGCCATCATCATCATCATGTCTGCTTACTGACACAAACACACAAAACCAGGAAATAGACGTTTTTAGTTGTAACTTCCCGTTCGACCCGCCTTCTCCTCTAATGGAGAGTTGCATCATCTAACTTCCCTTTTTTTTAATCACTCACTCTCTCTCAAGACTGTACAGACAGTTACACACACAGTTAAACTTCAGAGGACAAACACACATTTCTAACAGCTTCTAATTTAATTTTGACCAAACATGTGGTTAACATTGTGAGTTAAAGCTGAAACACTTGCTTGTAGGTTCCTTCAACAAGACTTTCGTTATGTTTAGGAACATTATGGGGCTGAAAGAAGCTGTATATTTAACATTCAGAGCATTCATATAGCGGCAAACAACTATTGTCTATGTAAAGATAAAGACAATGGACACAGGTTGGCTAGGTAGCTAAGTAGCTAGTTAGCTAGGCAGCTTGTCCTTCTCCGGAGCGGTGTGGACTGAAGCGGAAGGACTTGACTTCTTTTCTGTAATGGGTGTTGCATGAAAACATGGTGGAACTAGCTAGCTAGCTAGCTGTCCACGAGGTATCTAGCTAGCTATCTGTCCACTGGGTATCTAGCTAGCTATCTGTCCACTGGGTATCTAGCTAGCTATCTGTCCACTGGGTATCTAGCTAGCTATCTGTCCACTAGGTATCTAGCTAGCTAGCTGTCCACTAGGTATCTAGCTCGCTAGCTGTCCACTAGGTATCTAGCTAGCTAGCTTGATCATTCCATCATGTTTTAATGCTACACTGGTGACAGAAAATGATCCAAACAACGTTGGTGCTCATCTAGCGATAGCGACTTTCTTTCCTACGCTTTGACAAGAGTGTGTGAAGCAGTAAGTTGTTAAATATTGCTCCTTTCCTTCTGCTCTCTGTGTTTCATAACGTTACCACTCGACTGCTCGCTGTAGTTCCTACAAAACTTCACCTCAGTCAGTCCACAACTTTCTGTAAGTTTCTTTTCCCCGTCTTCATGATCCCTCATCACTCTCCTGGAGCATTTTCTCTGAGTATCTAATAAAGATGCGAATGTGTTTACATGGCAGTAACTTAGAAGCCCAGTGCGTCTCATACAGACGCCAAAGGGCGTGGAAAGCGTCGGTGTTTGGCGCTGTGGGAAACTCTGATAAGCGTGCGGTCTCACCGTGTCCTGATGGGTCTCTGGAGCCGGGTTTAAGGTCAGCTCCTGGACACAAAGCATTTTACAGTTCAGTTAATTCACTTGTTGCCGGGGATCCAAAACAAACCAGAAATTTATGCTGTTTATGGCTGAATGAGAAAAACATGAATTAGCTTTGGGACACTTTTCTTTTGATTTTCCTCACAATCACTTCCTGCAACCATTTTGTTTCATTACAACACTGGTGGTAATGTTAATCTGTTCTCAGCTATGGAGTCAAAATTCACTTTAAACTCACAGCGCCGCCGTCCGTCCGTGTTGTGTTCCCTGAAAAGAGAAAAAAGGGTTTGATAAAAGCTTCCACAAAGATGATATAGTATTCTTAAAATCTGAACTTTATTAAAGTTTCATCTCTCACCTTTAGTTCTCTTCCATTTGACGACAGCCACGATGATTATGAATATTAAGAGCGCTACTAAAACCACAGCCACAATGACGAACCACCAAACTGCAAAACACAATAAATATGTTTAATCATTTTAAATAAAAACTAAAACTTTTTGGTGCAAAGATTGAACTGATTCACTGATTGTAGAAGTTGTCGAGGTTTTACCTGATTGTATGTCATCTTTAGTTGTTGTTGTTGTTGTTGTTGTTGTTGTTGTTGTTGTTGTTGTTGTTGTTGTTGTGTCTTCACCTGAACAGATGAACACAAATCAACAATCTAAAAAAACTTCCAATACATGAAAGAAAGTGAATAACTTTAAATTATTCTCACCTGTTTCATCACCTGAGGTTGAATCTCTGAAAGGAAACTTCTGCACTTTGTCCCCTGTGGTCACTTCACACATCAATGAATTAAACCTCGATGTGTGAAAGAAATGAGAAGTCATAAACTTCAGAGAGGAGGAGCAGTAAGACGGTGATGTTTTTACTTCTTTGTTGTCTTTGTCCACTTCTTGACCCTGATGAAGCCACTTCACTTTGTGTTTACATCCTTCATATGTCAACACGATGCAGTTCACTGTCACCTCACCAGCGTCCTCGTGTTCAGTCACTGGTGAAGATGGAGACATTGAGAGAGGAAGAAGAGGAACTTCATCACCATCATCATCATCATTATAATGTTTCAGTATATTGTTCTGACCAGACAGTTTGAGAACATGATGATGTGAATACTCACTGGTGACAACAGCCAGATAAACCTGAGCATCTGTTTGGGCTGATCTGTTCTGTCTGCAGACATAATGACCGACATCTTCATCTTTGACATTCTTTATAACCAGAGAACATTGCTCTGCAACACTTAGTCTGTTTGATTTATCTTTGGCTTCTTCATCAATCTTCCCATCTTTAACCAGAAGTACCAATCCGGTTCTTGAACCAGTGAAGAGCCACGCAGTAGAATGATAGTTCTGTTGATAATCCATCAGACTGTTACAAGGCAAAGTGACTTCATCTCCATATTTGACAGCAACGTAGAGCAAACGTTGTCCTGTTGCTCCTGCTGAGAAGAAGAGAGAGAAAGAAAAAGAATAAAGAGAAATAAAAACATGAGTATTGACATCAGAGTGAAGATCATTTTAGACACAACAACAGTGTGAGAATGTTCCTCATGGTTGGTTTCTAAGAGTTCATTAAACTCACTATTCACCTGGATGGGAAACAAACAGACTACTTGTCTGTCTCCTTTAAATGAAGGTGAGGTCATGAAGTAACATCACTGATATGAATAAAGAAGCTTCTTTAATGTCTCTGTAGTCATAAACACATTATATGTCTCCTTACCTGTAAACTGAAGCACCAGAATCACAAACAAAGAGGTTTTAATCCATCTGGGTTCAGCCATCGTTCCTCTCCGTCTCTCCTCTCTCAACTTGTTTCTGTCTTTAAGATGAATGTTGAATCTATTTCCTCTATTTTGTCACTTCCTCCTTCCTCTGTTCTGTTCTCATACAACACTTTGTTTTATTAGTGATGTACACTGAACATGAAGTATTGAAAGAAGCTCCACAATGAGACACTTCTGATGCTTTGATCCATCAGTATTAAGGAGTACTTTTACTGATAATACTTCTGTACTTTTACTTCAGTCGCTTACTGAATGCATTACTTTTACTTGCACTGGAGTATTTTCACATGGTGTTGGTGCATTTTTTACGGGTGTTAATATAATATTTCTGCACGTTGTGGGGTCACTTTGGGTGCATCTCTCTCTGTAACCATACGGACATTCAACTAGCATGAAGACACTGCTGCTACACGAGGAATCACAAAACACAGTGTAGAATACAACTGTCTTTATTTGCAGATTATATAGTGATCAGGCGATGTACCGGTCCGTCTTGGTGAAGAGGGAGCTGAGTCGGAAGGCGAAGCCATCAGAAGCCATCATCATCATCATGTCTGCTTACTGACACAAACACACAAAACCAGGAAATAGACGTTTTTAGTTGTAACTTCCCGTTCGACCCGCCTTCTCCTCTAATGGAGAGTTGCATCATCTAACTTCCCTTTTTTTTAATCACTCACTCTCTCTCAAGACTGTACAGACAGTTACACACACAGTTAAACTTCAGAGGACAAACACACATTTCTAACAGCTTCTAATTTAATTTTGACCAAACATGTGGTTAACATTGTGAGTTAAAGCTGAAACACTTGCTTGTAGGTTCCTTCAACAAGACTTTCGTTATGTTTAGGAACATTATGGGGCTGAAAGAAGCTGTATATTTAACATTCAGAGCATTCATATAGCGGCAAACAACTATTGTCTATGTAAAGATAAAGACAATGGACACAGGTTGGCTAGGTAGCTAAGTAGCTAGTTAGCTAGGCAGCTTGTCCTTCTCCGGAGCGGTGTGGACTGAAGCGGAAGGACTTGACTTCTTTTCTGTAATGGGTGTTGCATGAAAACATGGTGGAACTAGCTAGCTAGCTAGCTGTCCACTAGGTATCTAGCTAGCTATCTGTCCACGAGGTATCTAGCTAGCTATCTGTCCACTGGGTATCTAGCTAGCTATCTGTCCACTGGGTATCTAGCTAGCTATCTGTCCACTGGGTATCTAGCTAGCTATCTGTCCACTAGGTATCTAGCTAGCTAGCTGTCCACTAGGTATCTAGCTAGCTAGCTGTCCACTAGGTATCTAGCTAGCTAGCTTGATCATTCCATCATGTTTTAATGCTACACTGGTGACAGAAAATGATCCAAACAACGTTGGTGCTCATCTAGCGATAGCGACTTTCTTTCCTACGCTTTGACAAGAGTGTGTGAAGCAGTAAGTTGTTAAATATTGCTCCTTTCCTTCTGCTCTCTGTGTTTCATAACGTTACCACTCGACTGCTCGCTGTAGTTCCTACAAAACTTCACCTCAGTCAGTCCACAACTTTCTGTAAGTTTCTTTTCCCCGTCTTCATGATCCCTCATCACTCTCCTGGAGCATTTTCTCTGAGTATCTAATAAAGACGCGGATGTGTTTACATGGCAGTAACTTAGAAGCCCAGTGCGTCTCATACAGACGCCAAAGGGCGTGGAAAGCGTCGGTGTTTGGCGCTGTGGGAAACTCTGATAAGCGTGCGGTCTCACCGTGTCCTGATGGGTCTCTGGAGCCGGGTTTAAGGTCAGCTCCTGGACACAAAGCATTTTACAGTTCAGTTAATTCACTTGTTGCCGGGGATCCAAAACAAACCAGAAATTTATGCTGTTTATGGCTGAATGAGAAAAACATGAATTAGCTTTGGGACACTTTTCTTTTGATTTTCCTCACAATCACTTCCTGCAACCATTTTGTTTCATTACAACACTGGTGGTAATGTTAATCTGTTCTCAGCTATGGAGTCAAAATTCACTTTAAACTCACAGCGCCGCCGTCCGTCCGTGTTGTGTTCCCTGAAAAGAGAAAAAAGGGTTTGATAAAAGCTTCCACAAAGATAATATAGTATTCTTAAAATCTGAACTTTATTAAAGTTTCATCTCTCACCTTTAGTTCTCTTCCATTTGACGACAGCCACGATGATTATGAATATTAAGAGCGCTACTAAAACCACAGCCACAATGACGAACCACCAAACTGCAAAACACAATAAATATGTTTAATCATTTTAAATAAAAACTAAAACTTTTTGGTGCAAAGATTGAACTGATTCACTGATTGTAGAAGTTGTCGAGGTTTTACCTGATTGTATGTCATCTTTAGTTGTTGTTGTTGTTGTTGTTGTTGTTGTTGTTGTTGTTGTTGTTGTTGTTGTTGTTGTGTCTTCACCTGAACAGATGAACACAAATCAACAATCTAAAAAAACTTCCAATACATGAAAGAAAGTGAATAACTTTAAATTATTCTCACCTGTTTCATCACCTGAGGTTGAATCTCTGAAAGGAAACTTCTGCACTTTGTCCCCTGTGGTCACTTCACACATCAATGAATTAAACCTCGATGTGTGAAAGAAATGAGAAGTCATAAACTTCAGAGAGGAGGAGCAGTAAGACGGTGATGTTTTTACTTCTTTGTTGTCTTTGTCCACTTCTTGACCCTGATGAAGCCACTTCACTGTGTGTTTACATCCTTCATATGTCAACACGATGCAGTTCACTGTCACCTCACCAGCGTCCTCGTGTTCAGTCACTGGTGAAGATGGAGACATTGAGAGAGGAAGAAGAGGAACTTCATCACCATCATCATCATCATTATAATGTTTCAGTATATTGTTCTGACCAGACAGTTTGAGAACATGATGATGTGAATACTCACTGGTGACAACAGCCAGATAAACCTGAGCATCTGTTTGGGCTGATCTGTTCTGTCTGCAGACATAATGACCGACATCTTCATCTTTGACATTCTTTATAACCAGAGAACATTGCTCTGCAACACTTAGTCTGTTTGATTTATCTTTGGCTTCTTCATCAATCTTCCCATCTTTAACCAGAAGTACCAATCCGGTTCTTGAACCAGTGAAGAGCCACGCAGTAGAATGATAGTTCTGTTGATAATCCATCAGACTGTTACAAGGCAAAGTGACTTCATCTCCATATTTGACAGCAACGTAGAGCAAACGTTGTCCTGTTGCTCCTGCTGAGAAGAAGAGAGAGAAAGAAAAAGAATAAAGAGAAATAAAAACATGAGTATTGACATCAGAGTGAAGATCATTTTAGACACAACAACAGTGTGAGAATGTTCCTCATGGTTGGTTTCTAAGAGTTCATTAAACTCACTATTCACCTGGATGGGAAACAAACAGACTACTTGTCTGTCTCCTTTAAATGAAGGTGAGGTCATGAAGTAACATCACTGATATGAATAAAGAAGCTTCTTTAATGTCTCTGTAGTCATAAACACATTATATGTCTCCTTACCTGTAAACTGAAGCACCAGAATCACAAACAAAGAGGTTTTAATCCATCTGGGTTCAGCCATCGTTCCTCTCCGTCTCTCCTCTCTCAACTTGTTTCTGTCTTTAAGATGAATGTTGAATCTATTTCCTCTATTTTGTCACTTCCTCCTTCCTCTGTTCTGTTCTCATACAACACTTTGTTTTATTAGTGATGTACACTGAACATGAAGTATTGAAAGAAGCTCCACAATGAGACACTTCTGATGCTTTGATCCATCAGTATTAAGGAGTACTTTTACTGATAATACTTCGGTACTTTTACTTCAGTCGCTTACTGAATGCATTACTTTTACTTGCACTGGAGTATTTTCACATGGTGTTGGTGCATTTTTTAAGGGTGTTAATATAATATTTCTGCACGTTGTGGGGTCACTTTGGGTGCATCTCTCTCTGTAACCATACGGACATTCAACTAGCATGAAGACACTGCTGCTACACGAGGAATCACAAAACACAGTGTAGAATACAACTGTCTTTATTTGCAGATTATATAGTGATCAGGCGCTGTACCGGTCCGTCTTGGTGAAGAGGGAGCTGAGTCGGAAGGCGAAGCCATCAGAAGCCATCATCATCATCATGTCTGCTTACTGACACAAACACACAAAACCAGGAAATAGACGTTTTTAGTTGTAACTTCCCGTTCGACCCGCCTTCTCCTCTAATGGAGAGTTGCATCATCTAACTTCCCTTTTTTTTAATCACTCACTCTCTCTCAAGACTGTACAGACAGTTACACACACAGTTAAACTTCAGAGGACAAACACACATTTCCAACAGCTTCTAATTTAATTTTGACCAAACATGTGGTTAACATTGTGAGTTAAAGCTGAAACACTTGCTTGTAGGTTCCTTCAACAAGACTTTCGTTATGTTTAGGAACATTATGGGGCTGAAAGAAGCTGTATATTTAACATTCAGAGCATTCATATAGCGGCAAACAACTATTGTCTATGTAAAGATAAAGACAATGGACACAGGTTGGCTAGGTAGCTAAGTAGCTAGTTAGCTAGGCAGCTTGTCCTTCTCCGGAGCGGTGTGGACTGAAGCGGAAGGACTTGACTTCTTTTCTGTAATGGGTGTTGCATGAAAACATGGTGGAACTAGCTAGCTAGCTAGCTGTCCACTAGGTATCTAGCTAGCTATCTGTCCACGAGGTATCTAGCTAGCTATCTGTCCACTGGGTATCTAGCTAGCTATCTGTCCACTGGGTATCTAGCTAGCTATCTGTCCACTGGGTATCTAGCTAGCTATCTGTCCACTGGGTATCTAGCTAGCTATCTGTCCACTAGGTATCTAGCTAGCTAGCTGTCCACTAGGTATCTAGCTCGCTAGCTTGATCATTCCATCATGTTTTAATGCTACACTGGTGACAGAAAATGATCCAAACAACGTTGGTGCTCATCTAGCGATAGCGACTTTCTTTCCTACGCTTTGACAAGAGTGTGTGAAGCAGTAAGTTGTTAAATATTGCTCCTTTCCTTCTGCTCTCTGTGTTTCATAACGTTACCACTCGACTGCTCGCTGTAGTTCCTACAAAACTTCACCTCAGTCAGTCCACAACTTTCTGTAAGTTTCTTTTCCCCGTCTTCATGATCCCTCATCACTCTCCTGGAGCATTTTCTCTGAGTATCTAATAAAGATGCGAATGTGTTTACATGGCAGTAACTTAGAAGCCCAGTGCGTCTCATACAGACGCCAAAGGGCGTGGAAAGCGTCGGTGTTTGGCGCTGTGGGAAACTCTGATAAGCGTGCGGTCTCACCGTGTCCTGATGGGTCTCTGGAGCCGGGTTTAAGGTCAGCTCCTGGACACAAAGCATTTTACAGTTCAGTTAATTCACTTGTTGCCGGGGATCCAAAACAAACCAGAAATTTATGCTGTTTATGGCTGAATAAGAAAAACATGAATTAGCTTTGGGACACTTTTCTTTTGATTTTCCTCACAATCACTTCCTGCAACCATTTTGTTTCATTACAACACTGGTGGTAATGTTAATCTGTTCTCAGCTATGGAGTCAAAATTCACTTTAAACTCACAGCGCCGCCGTCCGTCCGTGTTGTGTTCCCTGAAAAGAGAAAAAAGGGTTTGATAAAAGCTTCCACAAAGATAATATAGTATTCTTAAAATCTGAACTTTATTAAAGTTTCATCTCTCACCTTTAGTTCTCTTCCATTTGACGACAGCCACGATGATTATGAATATTAAGAGCGCTACTAAAACCACAGCCACAATGACAAACCACCAAACTGCAAAACACAATAAATATGTTTAATCATTTTAAATAAAAACTAAAACTTTTTGGTGCAAAGATTGAACTAATTCACTGATTGTAGAAGTTGTCGAGGTTTTACCTGATTTTATGTCATCTTTAGTTGTTGTTGTTGTTGTTGTTGTTGTTGTTGTTGTTGTTGTTGTTGTTGTTGTTGTGTCCTTACCTGAACAGATGAACACAATTAAACATCTAAAAAAAATTCCAATAAATGAAAAAGAAAGTGAATAACTTTAAATTATTCTCACCTGTTTCATCACCTGAGGTTGAATCTCTGAGAGGAAACTTCTGCACTTTGTCCCCTGTGGTCACTTCACACATCAATGAATTAAACCTCGATGTGTGAAAGAAATGAGAAGTCATAAACTTCAGAGAGGAGGAGCAGTAAGACGGTGATGTCTTCAAGTCTTTGTTGTCTTTGTCCACTTCTTGACCCTGATGAAGCCACTTCACTTTGTGTACACATTCTAAATATGTCAACACGATGCAGTTCACTGTCACCTCATCAGCGTCCTCGTGTTCAGTCACTGGTGAAGATGGAGACATTGAGAGAGGAAGAAGAGGAACTTCATCACCATCATCATCATCATCATTATAATGTTTCAGTATATTGTTCTGACCAGACAGTTTGAGAACATGATGATGTGAATACTCACTGATGACAACAGCCAGATCAACCTGAGCATCTGTTTTTGCTGATTCGAACTGTCTGCAGTCATAACCACCAGCATCTTCAACTCTGACATTCTTTATAACCAGAGAACAATTCCCTGGAAAACTCAGTCTGTCTGATTTATCTTTGACTTCTTGAACAATCTTCCCATCTTTAACCAGAAGTGCCGTTCCGGTTGTCAAATCATTGAAGAGCCACGTAGTAGAGTCACAGTTCCTTTGATCATCCTTCAGACTGTCACAAGGCAAAGTGGCTTCTTCTCCATTTCTGACAGCAACGTAGAGCAAACGTTGTCCTGTTGCTGCTGCTGAGATGAAGAGAGAGAAATAAAGAGAAATAAAAACATGAGTATTGACGTCAGAGTGAAGATCATTTTAGACACAACAACAGTGTGAGAATGTTCCTCATGGTTGGTTTCTAAGAGTTCATTAAACTCACTATTCACCTGGATGGGAAACAAACAGACTACTTGTCTGTCTCCTTTAAATGAAGGTGAGGTCATGAAGTAACATCACTGATATGAATAAAGAAGCTTCTTTAATGTCTCTGTAGTCATAAACACATTATATGTCTCCTTACCTGTAAACTGAAGCACCAGAATCACAAACAAAGAGGTTTTAATCCATCTGGGTTCAGCCATCGTTCCTCTCCGTCTCTCCTCTCTCAACTTGTTTCTGTCTTTAAGACGAATGTTGAAACTACTTCCTCTAATTTGTCACTTTCTCCTCCCTCTGTTCCCTCATACGTCACTTTTTTCATTTTTTTTTCATGAGCAGGAGTTAACTTCCTCTGACATCAAGTATCTGGAATCAAGAGCAGAGACAATTTCACCCTTTTGGGGTTCAAATTGTTTCCTCTCATAACTCAAAGTCACAGGTTTCTGTCTTCAATGATCTGATCTGATGCAGCAACACACAAACTGAGGATTTGGAGATTGTTGCTTCAGATGAATGTTTGCAACAAAAGCAACTTGTTTTCTTCAGGTGGTGTTTTTAAGACAACAGAAAGGATTCATTGTGACGCTTTCCTCCTGGTTGTGTTACTTTCTTTTTACATCTGCAGTCGTATTTAATCATAAACAAGCCATAACGCTGTTGTTGCTGCTGGTCGAGCCAGGACTGGAGTTGGTCCCACGCCAGTGGTCTCTTGTGTGTGTGCAGTGTTTTAGTGTCGCGGTTTTGTTGGATTGTTTTGTTGGATTGTTTTGTTGTAACTAAATGTGACTGGTCGTTGATTTAGACTTAATGACGCAGCAACGGCGAGGTTGGAGGGTTGCTCCGCAGAGTGTTTGCTGTGAAATTGACACAAGTTGCTGGACTTTAGTCAGAAAATGCACGACAAATCAGGACTAACTTTTGTGAGGATCCATTGCATAAAGGAGATAAACGTGAAGATATGAGAGTTTTCCTCCATCACACTAGTAATCTACAAGAATGAATCTACAGCAGTTGTGTAGAAATGAACGATGGCGTGTCAGCGGCTAGCGGTTAGCGATTAGTGAGCCGCCAGTTCCACGTGTTGAAAGTAGCACAGAAATATACTGTTTCAACAATTTTAGACCTGTAAATTTCCTTTGTACAACACGGGTTGACCAACAAAATGCAGTTGTGTAAGCGAGCGCTTCTGTCTTCTTTTTCTTTTTCTGTCTTCCGCTTTTCGTCTTGTGCAACACGTGGCAGCAGGCTGAAGACGCTGCGGTCGGGCGGACGTGGTCGGTCACTGTACTTTGGGCTCTGCTGAGAAACCCCTTGCTCAGGAGATGGGTACCAATATTAATCTGAGTGGTTTCAATCACAGGCTGACAAGAACATGGCACGAGGATTTAGCTTTCTTAAGTTAGGTAAGATAGTTGATTTTCTTGCTGTATGAGTTCAATTAAAGACTATTTGTAGACCTCAAAATCATAAATTCCTAATTTGCATCGGAGGGATTTACAATCTGTACAAACACGACATCCTCTGTCCCGGGACCTCACATCGGGTCACAAATAACTCCCCAAAAAAAGCCTTTTTAGAGAAGAAAAAGGGAAGAAGCTTTCTGGGGTGAAACAGAAGAGGATCACGGTCATATTTAAAAAGATTTGTGTAGCCAAAATACCACCAATCATGGAGTCTGGCATCATTGTTTGATTTCTTTTCCTTTTCAAAATGTGTATCCACCTTTTTACTAGTGGCTGGCCGTGCATTTTGTACCTGGGCCTTCTGATATTGAATACATAAATACGCGCATGACAGTGCATGAAGTCCACATCAACAAGCAGTCACATTTAGTGATAACAAAACAATCCAACAAAACTGCGGGAATACGCGTATAAGTGAGGATTTAATATTTATTAGCAGCTCTAATGAAGACAATGTTGTAACTGAATCCATTAAGAAACAAAGATAAATGTCCCAAAAAATTAGCAGCAACATTTCGGACTCAAAACCAATAATTAAACATGAAAGTCAATTTAAATGAGTTCTTCTGCACATCGAATGATAAGACTGAGGTCATGCTAAGCCACGCACGAATGTAAAAGCGATCAGAAAATATTTGCAGGTCTAAATCGAAGTGGATGACGTCTTCAGAAAGTTGTTGAAAGTTGTGTTTCTGATGCAGGAAAAGACATAACGTTGATTTAAATGTGCTGCAAGCTTCTTCAAATGAAATAAAACAAGGCTTTCAGATCAGACTGCATGGTGATAAATGGTTTGACACCTAAAATAATAAATGTTTGACTGCAGAGGAGCCATTTCTCTGGCGGGTGGACGTCGGCGTGGAAGCCGTCGATCAGGGGAGTTGGACAGCAACAGAAGGGTCTTCAACGTTTTCAAAGTTCACAAAGCCTCCACGGCCGTCTCCATCACCGTGCGCCTGCAAAACACAAATTCAAGTCAAAATGGAAAAGACAAGGGCGAGCTAGCACTGCCCCCTCACAGCCACATGGGACCGGGTCCGATCCACGATCAAGACCCCTAACGAGGACCAGACCCTTCATCACAACCAGCGTTTTAAAACTCTTGTTTAGACGTTCAACTCACAGTGGTGCGATCAGGTGTTCTCCGGTTCCCTGGAGAACGAGAACCACAGAGGAACCTTTCAGCTCTGAAAGTTACAGTTTGTGTTAATCAGTGTGAAACCGGCAGAATGTTCTCACCCCGAGCTCTGATGAGGAGAACAACAAGCACAGTCATGAGCAGGAGTTCGGCCACTTCGAGAAGCAAGATCCACAAGTTCAGAACGGACCAACCTGCACGCAGAGATGAGCCAGAAGGAACTGTTTGTCAGAAAATTGAAGCAACTGGACTTTTGTCAGAAAATACACGATAAATGAGGAGTGATGTCATAGGAACTGTTGAAAGTGGATATGTTAAATATGGGAGGTAAACACAAACACATTAAATATATTAGAGTTTTCCTCCATCACCAATATTAATCTACATAATGAATCTACAGTATTTGTGTATAAATTACAATCACAGCTGCTAGATTTGTTTTAAGTTGTGAGTTGCTACTTTGTTTCTCACCTTCTGCTGATGTTGCTCTTGTTGTTGTTGATGCTCTTGTTTTGTATGTTGTTATTGTTGTGTCTGCTGTTGTTGTTGTTGTTGTTGCATCTTCACCTGGTAAATATTAAAAAAATACTCTAAATATAGAAAATACCTCATGTTTATGAAGCTGATCTTAAAACTCAAAAACTAAAATAATCAGTTGTCCATTGGCCTCCGTTCCTCGTACCTGGTTCTGAACTACGTCGATTTAAATGTCCTGTTTTCCAGCTTAAACTCCCCAGATGATTGACGTCAGGCTATCTCTGCTTCCTAAAGGTTGACCCGATGCTCAAATGTTCTCGTTCTTTCTAACCAGACGTCGGTCATCAGGATGATTGCGCGTGCGAAAGGCAGCAGAGTCCATGATGTTCTAATGCTACGATGGCAAATGAACTCTGTCCGGTGGGAGTGGCCAATTTATCCAGTGAACTTTCACTGAACCTGCGCTGGTGCAGGGTCAGAGATTTGTATGCGTTGCTTTGATAATTTTTCCAAACTAGCTTCGTGGAAACCGAAGAGCCTGAGCGTCGTCTTACTCTGAGAATTATCCGGCTAATTCAGTAAACCAGGTACGAGGAACAGGACAAGGGGTGATTTTAAGCAGCTTATTATAATCTCACTTTGCTTCTGGCCTTCTGTTGTTGCTGCTGCTGTTGTTATTGCCTTGTCATCTGGTAAATACAAAAATAAATACTGGACATTGAGAAAATTCCTCCTGTTCATGAACGAGACGGAATAATGACATCTCATGAACTCCGTCCTCACCTGAGGACTGAGGAGGGCTGAAGGGAAACACCAACACTTCTCTATTGTGAGGATCGGTCACTTCACACTTGAGCAACTCAGGATTCATCGAAATGAAATGAGAAGTTGAGAAGGAAACAGCGGAGAAGCAGCGAGACTGAGACGTCGTAACGTTTCTGTTATCTAGACCCTCAAGCAGCCACTTCACTGTGTGTCTACAGGGTTCATAAGCCGACACAGAGCAGATCATCTTCACCTCACCAGCGTCCTCGAGTTCAGTCACTGGTGAAGATGGAGACATTGAGAGAGGAAGAAGAGGAACTTCATCACCATCATCATCATCATTATTATAATGTTTCAGTATTGTATGATGATGTAAATACTCACGGGTGACAACAGACAGAAGAACCACATCACCATGTGCCAGTTGTCCTGGTATAACCTGTCTGCAGACATAACGACCAGCATCTTCATTGGTGACGTTCTTTATAACCAGAGAACATATCTCTGAAACACTCAGTCTGTCTGATTTATCTTTGGCTCTTTCATCAATCTGCCCGTCTGTAACTAGAACTACTGGTGGTTTGTTTCCTGAATAATGGAAGAACCATATAGTAGAGTTACAGAGCTTATGATCATCTATCAAAGTGTCACAAGGCAAAGTGGCTTCATCTCCATCTCTGAGAGTGAAGGCAGGGGAAAGTTGTCCTGTTGTTTTTGCTGAGAAGAGAGAAAGAAAGAGAATAAAGAGAAATAAAAACATGAGTATTGACGTCAGAGTGAAGATCATTTTAGACACAACAACAGTGTGAGAATGTTCCTCATGGTTGGTTTCTAAGAGTTCATTAAACTCACTATTCACCTGGATGGGAAACAAACAGACTACTTGTCTGTCTCCTTTAAATGAAGGTGAGGTCATGAAGTAACATCACTGATATAAATAAAGAAGCTTCTTTAATGTCTCTGTCGTCATAAACACATTATATGTCTCCTTACCTGTAAACTGAAGCACCAGAATCACAAACAAAGAGGTTTTAATCCATCTGGGTTCAGCCATCGTTCCTCTTGTCTTTATCTCTGATGTCCTGATGCTCTAAACTGTCCAAGTCTCTCAAATGGTGCTTCCTACAGAGGAAAGCAGTTTATATGATCTCTGGTGAAGAGGGAGTCACCTTCTCATTGTCTTCCCTCTTTTTTGAAACAGAGGTGGAGCGTTTACATTTTATTTTTTGTGAGACCTGTTGGTTTGGCAAGAAGCTTTAAAATGATGAAACGATGGGGTGTTAGCGGTTAGCGAGCCGTTAGTTCCATGTGTTGAAAGTATCACAGAAATAAACAGTTGCAACAACGTTAGACCTGTAATTTTCCGACTGCAGAAACAAGATGGATGCCAATATAAAGCTCCTGCGTCTGTCAAAGATTTCTTTATCGAATCCAAAATGTGTCCATTTCAACCCAATCTGTTCCGTTTAGTCTTGACCTGTAAACATGATGTACGGACTGAAACTATCTGTGTGAGCATGCTAACAGGTCATGCTAAGATGATGAGCATGCTAACACACGCAACTGAGATGGTGAGCATGCTAACACACAACTCAGATGGTGAGCATGCTAACAGACACAAATAAGATGGTGAGCATGCTAACAGACACAAATAAGATGGTGAGCATGCTAAC
Source organism: Clinocottus analis (assembly GCF_023055335.1). Classification (NCBI taxonomy): domain Eukaryota; kingdom Metazoa; phylum Chordata; class Actinopteri; order Perciformes; family Cottidae; genus Clinocottus; species Clinocottus analis. Next base: position 50,417 of record NW_027175876.1, read on the forward strand.
ACACACAACTAAGATGGTGAGCATGCTAACACACACAACTAAGATGGTGAGCATGCTAACACACACAACTAAGATGGTGAGCATGCTAACACACACACCTAAGATGGTAAGCATGCTAACACAAACGACTAAGATGGTGCGCATGCTAACACACACGACTAAGATGGTGCGCATGCTAACACACACGACTAAGATGGTGAGCATGTTTACTAGCTGCTTTACTTGAGCATGATGGCACCATCAATGATTAACTTAGTTTTTTTCATTGTCATTGTACAATAAAGTTGCCCAACGAAATGCAGTTGTGTAGCCGCATGTTGCAAGCGAGCACTTCTGTCTTTTACAGTTTGCTGTTGCCTTTTTATTCTGTCTTCTGCTTTTCGTCCTGTGCGACACCCGGCAGCCGGGTGAAGACGCTGTGGCGTGTTAGCGGTTAGCGAGCCGTTAGTTCCACGTGCTGAAAGAAGCAAGGAAATAAACAGTTGCAACAACTTTAGACCTCTAATTTTCCTTCTGCAGAAACAAAATGGATGCCACCTCTCTTTTATTTTATTATTTTAATGACAATAAAAGCAGTAAAGGACTTGGACAGTGGTCTTCAGGGTGAGAGTCCCTGTGCTTGTTTGACTTTCATGCTCGTTATACTCGTTACTGTTTTCAAAACTGTAAATTCAGTGGCGTTTAAATATGAAATATTCAGTGATTAGAGATTTAAATCATTATTTACTTCCATATATCTCCAAACTATATACACTGAAATGTAAATCTAGAGTCCGCAGGGTTGGGTTTATTTACTGTTTTTATTTTTTCATTTTCACCTGGTGTATGTTTTTTGCAAATTGTGATAGTTTTCTATAATTTTCTCACCATTACCTTAATTTAAAAAAAATAAATATATATATAAATATATATAAATATATATATATATATATATATATATATATATATATATGCAATAAAATGTAAAACACTGTCATTGGATTTCATTAACAAGACTAATGTTCCTTCGCGAGTAATAAACACAAAAACAACGTTCAACAGGGGTAACCAATATTTTTAATATATTTTTTACTTTAGATATGAAAGAAACTCTTCATAAAACAAATTGTGTCACGGGGGTGTGCTGTTATCCATAATCGTATAACTTGAATTACATTTTTTATTTTTTCAAACACTGTAATAAAATGGGCAGTTTAGTTTTTTTGCTCCGGTAACACAACGTTTCCTTATCATGACGTCACAGAGGTCAAGAAGCGAGACCCAGCAGGTGCCTGCCTGCAGCCACAGGAAACTAATCAATTAATAATAATAACCAGAAAAAAACAAGGTCACGAGGTCATCTGCGCCAAATTCAACGCATCTCGGTAAACAATATTTGTGCTTTAAAGTGTCTTAAAGGAAAGAAGTGCGCGATGATAGTCCTCTTTAAGAAGACACGAGACCAAAGCTACATGAAGCCGCGAGGGAAGTGGTTTACGGGTAACGAAGAGGGAACACCCGGAGAAGAGAACCGCTCCACCTCCTCTTCCTCGTCCTCCTCTTCCTCTTTCATTCAGAAACCCACCAGACAGCTGCTGCCTGGTGGAGCGCGCTGACGGCTGCACCATATCGTCGTGCTCACATTTGTTTCTACGTCAAGAGGCGTGTATTTCATGGCCGCAGCGTCGTTGCGTTACTGAGTTCTGATTGTGTCGCGTATCGTTTAAAATGTCAGGAGGAAAACAGTCCGAAGAAACTCCCAACGTATTTATTCAGATGACCCGAGACAGGAGAAGCTGGAAGCAGCAAACGACTCAAAACTATTTGTGTAAAATAGTTATCCACATCGGCAATTCCTCAAACGTTCCACATACTCGTCATCATTTTGGTGATTGTCTGGTTGGTTTGTTCAAAATGGCCGATGACTTTTTGTATGGAGGCCCATACCCGCCACAAAAAAAAAAGAAGTCATAATTATGACAACAAAAATGTCATAATTATGACAACAAAAAAGAAGTCATTATGAAAAAATAAGTCATAATTAAAAAAAAGTCATGACAAAAAAAAAAAAAAAAAAAGTCATGACAAAAAAAAAAAAAAAGTCATGACAAAAAAAAAGTCATTATGAAAAAATAAGTCATAATTAAAAAAAAGTCATAATTTTAAAAAAAGTCATAATTTAAAAAAAAAAAATCATAATTAGGACTTTTTTGGAGGAGAGGTGGGGGCAGAAATGGGCTTCCATACTTTTGTCTCCCCGCACACACGAAAAAGAAAACCCACATTTTGAGATGTTTTTTTGGAGGCGGGGTGGAGGATAAGAGCTTAAGATGATCTGAACATGTGAACGTACTCTTCAGTCAGTGCAATAAAGATTTTCAATAATAATAATGATGATGAACAGTCTGGATGCTGGTTGAGTGAGACTCTTCACGCGTCCCTGTGATTGGACCCGCGTTCAGGAGGAAGGGAAAGAACTCCCGCGACCAGGCGGCCTAACGTCCGGCGGTCCCGATTCGACCCGCGATGTGGACGTCCGAGCCGCCTGGCGGCCGTCGAGCTTCAGAGCGCCGCAGCCGGGCAGCGCCGCCCCGTCCTGCTTCTCAGTGCAAACATCAGTTCGGGAAGAGAAAAAAAAGTCTCGCTGAGCGTCGTCGCTTAAAGAGACTCAAGAGCATCAAGTCAATGGGCTTTTTTTTTTTTTTTTTTTTGTTCTTTTTTTTTGTGAAAAACCTCAGTAACAAAACTAGAATCTCTGTTAAAACAACGAGGAAAAATATACACAAATATATGTTTATAATATATGTTGTACGGTAACATGAGCTCTTTAAAAAAGAAATCACACTGACACACACAGACTCACACACACACAGGCAGAGTCACAGACTCACACACAGACACACACACAGACAGTCAGGCTGACAGACACACACACGGATAGACAGACAGACAAACAGACACGCACACAAACAGACAGACAGACACAGACACACAGTCAGGCTCACAGACACACACACACGGACAGACTCACAGAGACAGACAGACAGACTCTCTCACACACACACACACACACACACACACACACACACACACACACACACACACACACACACACACACACACACACACACACACACACACACAGCCTTATCAAAAGAAAGTGCCGTCGTCTCTCTGCAGCGTGTAAACATGGCGTCGTCCTGCAGCCGCACGCTTTCTAACGCAACAGAACAGCGCCGCGTCCCAAACAGAACCGACGGTCGGATCTCCAGCAGCGCCGCGGTGAACCGAACCCCGACGCCGTAGTGCAGCGGGTCAAAGGCCAAACTCTGACTCCCCCCCCCTCTCCCACCCGACCACCACCGCCTCCCCCTCTGTCCCCGCCCCCCCCTCCCTCGCCCCAATCGGCGACACCCTGCGCGGTCACGACTCGTCTCGGACCTTCAGCAGCGACTTCAGGTGGTCGCTCATCTGCTCTCGGCGCCGGTCGCTCCGCCGCGGCTCGCCGTCCCCGACCCAGTGGCTGGGCGGCTGGGGCAAGACGCTCGGCGACGGCGGCTCGCTGAACTTGGCGCCGGCGTAGACCTTCTCGCCGTCCTTGAGGTGTTCGGGCGCGGCGGCCTCGCTCGGGACGGCGGCGCGGAGGAGAGGCGGCGGCGGCAGTTTCTGCTCGCGCCGGTGGAGGGGGAGGGGCTTGTTCAAGCCGCCGGGGTCTTTCTTCTTGGAGGGGCGAGCCGCCCCGGGGCCCGGGCCCTGCCTGGGCTTGTGAACCCGCGTGGACGCGCTCTGGGCGGCTTGGCCACCAGGTGGCGCCGCTCCTCGCTCCGATCGGCCGCCTTTGGATTTCAGCAGCTGAGAAAAACAGAAGAAAAAAAAAAACGTCATTAATATAGTTAACAAGTTGAAACTTTATGAACGTCACTTTATGAACAATACTTTGAACTGGAACAAGTACTCTGAGTGAGTTCAGGTTTACATTAAACTCCTAATATGTTATTTAATCATCAGGTCACACTGTTAAATAACACTTTTAAATAAAAAACATACAGAAAAAAAAATAGAAATCAATACAATTCCTACACAATAAAACGTGTTTTTTGTGCGTGTGTGTTATGAACTTCCTCTTCCTGTATGTATTATTTATTTTATTTACACAGACTCGTCCCGCAGCAGGAAGAGGAACAACTCGTTGACTCACTTTCCATTCTTGTCATTCATGTCGACTCATCAACTCATTATTTCATTATTTATCTCTTTAATGGGGATTTACACGCATATAACTTATAATAAAACTATATAGGAATGTAAATAGCAAGTTATTATATACAGGAGAATAGATAAAAGAAGTAGTGGAGACCAAGTTGAGGTCTTCTAATGTCTTATTGTTGTTTATTTTTAGAACAACAGTCCAAACCTCACATATTTAAATGTGTCACAATAACAGTAATGATATAATAAAATATTTACATTTGCTTTAATATGACAATGCAGGTGTAAAAACACGACGTTGACCTCGACCGACCTGGTTGTCAACACGGAAAACAACAGAAGAAGAAACAACAGAAATAGACGAAGAAGAAGAAACAACAATAACAGAAACAGACGAAGAAGAAGAAACAGAAGAAGAAGAAGAAGAAACAACAACAGAAACAGACGAAGAAGAACGAACAAAACCAGAAGAAAAACAACAACAACAACAACAGAGGAGAAGTGACGTCACCTCTTTCCTCGCGCCCTGCTTGACGTTGTGCAGCGTGAGCGCGCTTTGTGCAGCGAGCGGCGGCTCGGTTCCGAGCGCAGAGCTGCTGGTGTTGTTGTTGTTGTTGATGTTGTTGATGGTGTTGTTGATGCTGTTGTTGTTGAGGTCGGACAGCCGGATGCTGGGGCAGCTTCTCGCAGGCTTCCGCAGCTTCCTCCCTCCTTTCTTCCGCCGCAGCGCCTGCCTCGTCTTCGCCGACATCGGGTTGTTGTTCTCGGCGTTGCCGATGTCCGCCGCTCCGCCGCGCGCGGGAGAGCCGTCCAACATGCTGCTGCTGGATGTAGCTCACAAGCTAACTGCTTCTAATGTTCGTGTTATTGTTTCAAATGATATCCGCCGCTTTAAAAAACTAAACGACGGACGTCCTTCTGGCCCGAGATGGCGTCGGTGGCAGAGCTTTTTAAAGCAGGAGGAGCAGAAGCAGCTTCCGGTGGAGGATTTCAAAATAAAACGCGTAGGAGACAAATTCAGAGGCGCAATGCGGATTTGTGTCATTTTAACTTTCCTGTTTTTAACTGTTTTGTACTGTTATTTATTTTTATCATGACATGGAACTAGATGAATACATAATTACAGTACATTGCAGTACAAATATTAACATTTTAAAATTAAAATATAATTTTTATTTAAAGATTTAAATTTTTATATTTTGAAATTTCTAGTCTTATTGCTATTCATTGATGTTATATACAGTTTTTTAAAAATATATTGTTATGCACCTTTCACCAAGTAAAATCCCCTGTTTTTTTATGTAAATATTAATTTGTAAAGTTATGAGATCAATGCGGTAAAAAGCGTAAAAGTATCGTGGACGAATACAATATAAGTACCTTGAATTTGTGCTCAACTTGCGTACTTACATCACTGTTACTGCAGTATTTCCACCCAGTAAATGTTCTATACCTTTATTTTGTAGACAAGCTCTCACAACTTCCGGCAGAATTCCATTTACAGCAGCACGTTTCCACTTCCGGGGATCTGTTTCCTGTAAGGGGCGTTTCTGACTGCATCCTGTCAGTGACGTCATACTTTTCTATATGCTTGTACCTTTTCTAATGCGACCAAAGTTTAAGATTAAATATCGATAAAAGAGTTTTGACAGAGAATACAAACAATAATAATAACAATAATACAATAGATGACACTGAAAGGTTCCTGATGTGCATTGAAGACGTATTTAAATGTAACACAGACCTCTCAGGTCACTTAAGGTCAATATGATGCGCTTGTTGATTATATATATCTATATATATATATATACACAAGTATTTTTATTCATAATTTGCAGGTTAACATTATTTTAGTAGCTCTCTCTTAATGTTTATCACAATTTTTAATGAATTATTATTCATTCTTAATTGTTTATCAAGCAGAAACAACAAATATTTGTTGATTCCAGCTTATTTCTTGTTGCTTTTCTTTGTTTAAATTGTTGTAAATTTCATCTGTTTTTTCAAACAAAAGTATCAATTTGAAGACTTTCACTCTATTTCACTGAAATCGTTGCCTCATTATATTGTTTATTTATTTATAATAAAATCACACAGACGCTGCAGGCAGGTTTGATATCACAGAGTTTTACTGTAGAAAACGTGACGCTCAGCTGAAACCTTCAGGAAAACACACGTCTGTGTGCACGGCTGCGTCGACACAACACCCCGCTGTCAGAGGCAGGAAGTAGAACCTGCTCCACAGACACGACACGCTGAACATCTTGTCTGATGAAAGAGATTAATCATGACATAATCATTTGGCAAAAGAGAACAAAAAGGAACTTAAAAGGCTAATTTCATAAACCCCACACGGGGTGGACGTGTTACAAGTTTGTATCGGTACAAAAAAATATATATAAACAATATACAAATACAACAGAACATCTAAGTGTCCGTCCCTGTGGCCGCGGCGCAGGTCACGCAGCACCGCGACCGTAGAAGGCAAAGCAAAGAGACACAGAGGCTTCAGGAGGCCCCAGGAGGCCCCTGGAGGCCCCTGGAGGCTCCTGGAGACGGCGGCGCGCCTCAGGGCTCAGGGCTGGGCCTCTGCCTCAGCAGGTTCGTCGTAGATGTAGCTGCCGACGCCGCCGGTGTTGACACCTGAGAGATGAGGGGTGAGGGGGTTAAAGGTCAGATGTAACCTTAAAGAAATGTCGGAAAACAAAGGTTAAAAAAAAGTCCTCAACACAAAAAATGTCAGTCTTATAAATTACAACAAACGGTTCTGTGAAATGAGAAGAGTGTGTGCAATATATATATATATATATATATATATATATATATATATATATGTATATATATATATATATATATATGAATGATGTCATACCTTTGGGCCCGAACAGCACGGCGTAGCACGGCTTGTGGCAGTACGGCTGTCCGTCGTGCTGCAACGGGGACGAGAAGAAAAACCTTGAAATTTACTAAAAACAACACGAGCGACGTCATCGCTGCGACGTCATCGCTGCGACGTCATCGCTGCGACGTCATCGCTGCGACGTCATCGCTGCGACGTCATCGCTCCTCACCTCTGCGTGGCTGCCTGCAGACAGAGTCTTGCTGCACCTCTCGCAGCGCAGACAGGGCCGGTGCCAGTTCTTCCCCAGAGACGACACCTTCTCAGCTGCACACACACACACACACACACACACACACACACACAAACACACACACACCATGGAGATAGTCACTATGGAAACCGGCCGCTTTAGTCACTTGGACACGTTCCAGCGCGGTGGGAAAGGAAGACGCTGCTCTCGCTCACCGAAGTACACGGTCTTGTTGCACCTGGGGCAGATGTTGGGTCCTCCGGAGAAAGAGGAGAAGCTTGCAGCTGATTGAAGAGGAGCAATGTGTTGTTATTAATACAAAAAATGTACACACACACACACACACACAGAGTCTCTTGTTTTTCACACATCCCGTCTCTCTTCCCCTCCATCCTTCCAGACTTCTCGCAGCGTTCTCTCTACGTTCCTCACCCTTCACTGGTCCTCGAGCGGGAGCTTTTTTTGTCTCGCCCTCCGGCTTGCCATCCGTCTCCGTGGAAACGGCGGCGGCGGGGGCGGGGGCCTCGTTGACGGGCGCGTCGTACACGTAGGAGCCGGCGCCGCCGATGTTCACGCCTACGGAGCGAGAGGAAGAAAAAAAAACATGAAAATGTGACCAACGCAGAGATGTAACGTGTTTATTTTACTGAAGAAGAAGAAGATGGAGGAGGAGAAGAAGAGGAAGAGGAGGAGGAAGAGGAGGAGCAGAAGAAGATGGAGAAGGAGAAGAAGGAGAAGAAGAAGATGGAGAAGGAGAAGAAGAAGAAGAAGAAGAAGAAGAAGAAGAAGAAGAAGAAGAAGAAGAAGAAGAAGAAGAAGAAGAAGGCAGAGGAGAAGGAGGAGGAGGAGAAGATGGAGAATTAGAAAAAGAAGAAGAATAAAGAGAAGTAAAAGGAGGAGAAGAAGAAGAAGAAGAAGAAGAAGAAGAAGAAGAAGAAGAAGAAGAAGAAGCACCTTTGGGTCCGTACAGCGCGGCGTAGCAGGGCTTGTGGCAGTACGGCGTGCCGTCGTGCTGCAGAACACAAGAAGAAAGAAAGAAACTCTATTTTGTATTTATTCTGTTTGGATTCACGTGAAGACAAAGAATAAACACAAACGGAGGTTTACAGTCACGTCTGCTCTCTGTTACTTTCTCTGATCGCAGGAATTCAAAACGCACGACAACTAAAAATATGATCTGTTCAGGACACGACTCACACCGCCGTGACAACAATGTGTTGACAGCAAATGGAGCAACGTGTTGCGTTGCTGTCTTTATCAGAACGAGTCCGTAGTACACAGGAACCGCCCACATCAAAGGCTACAGCGCCATACCACCAGGGGGCGACTCCTCTGGTTGTATAGAAGTCTATGCTTCATGTGTTGAAGCTGCATTCTCTCTCCTGACCACCAGGGGGCGACTCCTCTGGTTGTATAGAAGTCTATGCTTCATGTGTTAAAGCTGCATTCTCTCTCCTGACCACCAGGGGGCGACTCCTCTGGTTGTATAGAAGTCTATATAAGTGACTCTACTTCTCTCTTGATGTATTCCCTCAGTAAACATTGTAAACATGAGTTTATGTCTCAATCTCTAGTTTCTAGCCTCTACTTCCTCATTAAAAGTGTATTGAAAGACCATGAAAGTCACAGAAACATAGAAGTCATGGTTGTAAACCGCTAAGTCATCAAGCTCGCCGCTTCTGTCGGCGCCGAGCTGAGCGACTCGTCTCACTCCACAGACGGACTGGAAGTATTCCTGCAGCAAAGAAAGAGACGCTTGAAGAATAATAAACTGCTCCAGATTCGCTCGCAGCGAACAAGTCCTTCAACTCAGGCAGAGACTTTTACTTGTGACCTCTGACCTCAGAGAATGTCGCCTCAACGGGGAGTTTGTGGTTTCCTTGAGCGGTCATGGACTTCCCTGCAGAAGGTGGTGAGAAAGTCAAGAGGGCCAAACCAAAGGCCCCAAACACACGTTCACGTCTGTGGTTGTACGTAGCCGTGAAAACAAAAGGAGCCGGAAAATAGAGCCCAGGGTAAAAAATACCAACGTTAGAAAAGATGGCGACCGTGTGCCAGTGAATGAACGTGATAAACGTGTGAATTTGAGTGTGAAGTCGTTTCTCTCAGACGGCCGCTCCGTTCACTTCCTCTCACCTCGGCGTGGCCTCCGGGATTCAGCGTCTTGTTGCAGCGCTCACACTTCAGACAGAACTTGTGCCAGTCTTTCCCCAAAGAGGACACCTTCTCCGCTGCAGAAGAAGAAGAAGAAGAAGAAGACAAAACCAATGAGGGCTTTAAATCAACCTGCGTCGTAAAACTATCGAGTTACACGGCTCTGTTGATGCAATCATCGTCCCAGAAAAGAAACACAATCAAATCAGAGAGACGATTATAAACATCATCGCCAAAAAATATCAAACAGGTTTAAAGGGAAGAAAACGGTCATGATGACTTACAGCGAGACTTCAGTCTGTGTTCTATTAAAAGTTGTATCTGATGTTGTGTTTCAGAAGCAAACGAGGTAACTTTTAGGGAATTTAGAAGAAATCTACAAACGCAAATAGACAAAGCAGTAAAATAAACATCTCAATGTATATTTTGGATGTTTTCTTTCCATGATTTGGGAGCAAAAACCTCTAAAATGTACCAGAGCATGAGAAACAATGTGTTTCCCTGCAGGAGTCTCTCCTTCACGCTAAAACCAAACCGTTAACAAAATGTAAAGATGTGAAAAGCTAAATGTTATTGATGAGTCCGGCACAAAGCTGCACGAAGAGCAGTTTGACTTGAAATATGTTCTGATGTCACAATATGTTTACATAAGTAAGACGTTCAATGCACGAGATTGATGGGAATAGTTTAGGACTTTTAGAAAGGACAGCAGGAGAGAGAGAGAGAGAGAGAGAGAGAGAGAGAGAGAGAGAGAGAGAGAGAGAGAGAGAGAGAGAGAGAGAGAGAGAGAGAGGTCAACTCTCCCAGAATATCCCAGCAGAGACACGAGGTCCTGATACTGCGTGACACTTCCTGTTCAGACTCACTGGCCGCCTGTCACCGATGTGTCATGTGACACTCGGTCACCTCGGCGGGCGGCGAGCGGCCGGAGGTCGAGCGCGCACGTTGCAACACGTGTGCAACACGTGTGTGTCCGTGATGCCGTGACCTGTGAACGACATCATTTCTGCCTTTTGTTAATCTCAATGAGTAGGCTGCCCTGTTAGCGCCGTTAGCACCTAGCTTGCCGACTCCGCCATGTTGAGAGCCATAAGGAGGCAACGTAAATGCTCCCAATCTCGTAGCATTACAATTGAAGTTGCGTCGTTTCTTTATTTACTTAAGAAACTGCACTTATTTAACTCGTGGTCTTGTTATTTTTTCTCCTTCTTGTCCCGCCTCCGCTCAAAACAACTTAGTTTGAGTTTTAATTTATATCCTTTTTCTCTGGTTCCTCTTTCCTGTGCAGGTTTGCGTTTGATTTCCTGTCATGTGTCTTTTGTTTTCATCATTCATCACTTTTGTTGCATAAATGAATCCAAATGATGTGGAACAAAAATATACTTGATTGACACCGACAACTTTGAAGCTTAAAATCCCCCAAAATAGACTCCCGTATGAAATCAGGGCGGGGCTTCTGCCTCCGGAGAAAATTCAAGATGAAAGAACAAAAAAAAAAAATCGATTTGTGTGACACACGAGCCATGAATGAATTATTCACGACGCCACATGGCGCACGGCGTCCGACTGACATGCGGCTCTTGACTCCGGGGTGAGATATCACTCTGGAGTCTGGAGGGAGGAGGAGGTCACGCAAAGGTCACGAGATGTCAGACAACACAGTTTGGTTGAGACGTCCATTAACAAGCACACAGTTAATGGCTCCTATCTAAAGATAAGTGGACTCGTTATAGCTCGTGTCGCTGACGCCGCTTCTGACATTCAGATGTGGACGAGTGAAAAATAAATACATGAATAAATAAACTGGAGGCAGCCTTCAGATAATTATGATCTAGGAGGGACTACGAGTATTCAAAATATGAGTATTAGCATCAAGAAACACATCAGAATAATGTTTGTTACTGGATTATACTCGCGATGCATTCATGTGTTCATCACAACTGTTCCAGACGTGAGGTCAGAACCCGTTCACCGGGTTAACGCGTTCACCCTGTCACGCTGAAGACTTCATGACGTCACATTGGTGTGTTTTCACCTCGTTAAGGTTCTGCTATACTACAGAGCCACACCTGCAACACAAGGAGAGTCTGAACGGATTGATTTGAAATAATAAGTCATGCATTCAGTCACATGGGGATATTTATGCAGATATTATACAGATAAATAATACATTTTTATGGATTATTTTTGTATATATATATATATATATATATATATATATATATATATATATATATATATATATATATATATATATATATATATTATAATAATTCAGTAGGTGTCGCCTCATATCTGATGCTCAGCAGCTGCATGATTTATAATAAAAACATTAATTTGAATGAGTAGAGGAGGAAACACCCAGCAGGTTCAAGCCTCTCACCGGAACCTCGACGTCGAGCAGCGACACACAACAAATAAATACAAACAATAATAATTTAAAAAAACATACAACTCACCGAAATACACCGTCTTGTCGCATTTTGGACATTTTGACGCCATGTTCCGCGTGAACAAAGAGACGCAGAGGTTTCCTGTCTGTGCACCGTCTGTCTGTCTGCCTGCCTGTCTGTCTGTGTGTGTGTCTGTGTGTGTCTGTGTGTGTCTGTGTCTGTGTGTGTGTCCTCGGAGGATGGTTGTGGTGCTGCTGCTGGTGGACCGACGCTCAGATCCTCCCTTTGGCTCGTCCGCCTCATTTGCGTAAACCACGCCCCCATTATGACGTCATGCCGTTCTCACAGCAGATATTAAATATGCGCATTAACTCTTAAGTATATGGATGATAGTCTTGTCTTGTTTCAGAGGTTTAGAGTTGTAATAATACACAGATAAATGCACTCTTGTGTACACAAAAAATCCTTATTGATTTGATGTTATTATTTTGTCTTTAGAGACAGAAAAATATGACGACATTTTTATTGATTTTCTAGATGATAATTTGATGTTCTGTATTGTTAAAAATAAAGGTACAGTTGAATGGGGTAAATCATATTTACTAATATATATTTATATTTCTTTGAAACTTTCCCCAGTTGATTACTAACATTAAGATAATTAATGTTTGTATTAAATGTTTTTTTGTATTTAGGAGATCTAAAGACGCGAGTCGACAAAGTCGTAAAATAAACACCTAAATGTGAATTTTGGAAGTTTTCTTTCCACTCTAGTCTGAAAGAAGACATGTCATAAAAGTAAAATAGACTGCTTACATCTCACTGCATTGCATAATCATTTATGAATATTAAATAAAGTCATTTTACATAACGAGAGTTTTTACACTTTAATTACATTTTGCAAGTGGTGTTTGTCGCCTCTTAATGAATATCAGTTGAATACTCACTTTTAATGTAAATGAAAATAAAAACTCTGGTGCAGATGTATCAGAATCAAATCCACCAACAAATCATCTTTTATGAAGAAGGCACGAGCTGCAGTTCTTTATCCTAATATGGACTTCCTCCACACGGCTAAATCCAGACGTGTTTGGCCGTCTGCAGGTGTCTCCGTTTCTGGAGATGTCATTCATCCAACGTCCCAGCATGCATCAGCGGCTCTGTTTGTGTGGCCGTGTGGTTGTTAGGCTGCGAGGCCGGACAGCGCCGCACGGGAATGTTAAGTGATGCTCTGCAGCGCCGACAGAGAGACGCTCTGGACATTCCTGGCACCAGGATACGAGGACGAGGCCTTTTGCGTGGGAAGAAGAAAAACAAAAAAAAACATTCAAATTTAAATGGTATGATGGAATATTTAGAAATAGCTCATTTTGCCTCAGTTTATTTTCAGTTTTCAGGTCAAATGGGGAAAGAAATCACCATATTTCCCTTTTTATTATTTTTTAACTCAAGTAAACATTGATGTTTTTTCGTAACCTTTTTACCCCCATTAATTATAAATATATGTGCGACTGGTTTATTGGTTCTCTTTCCTCTCTTTAATTATGCAAATCACTGCTTATCTTTCCATTATAAATATCACTGTGTGTTAAAAGTTTCTCTGTAAAGTTTGACTTTGATTAAGTGACGTTTGGGCACTTTTCGTGTACTGTTGGTTTCGGTCCGCTGAAAGCAGAAATGCCCTAACTTTCTTCCTGGACCTTGAACGCCTCTGATTCCTCAACACAGCGGCTCTGCTCAAACAGAGCAAGTCTCGTTTCATCCATAAGTTAGTCATATTCCCACTTCTTTGGCTGGAAAAAAAATCCAATGTGGTTGATATCTTGCTGAGGCTTCGTTTTAGTAGATAATAAACGCAGACGAAGAGGTTTTTAAAAATGATATGAGGCGTGTACGTGGACGGCTACATGTTCTGGTTGTGTTTTTCCACTTTGTGATTCTTTATCTGGCCCTGACAACCCACCACTTGTGTCATCAGAGAGAGTTGTGTCGAGACGAGCAGGGGACCCAGGACGGAGCCTTGAGGAACCCCAGGAGAGAGAAGACAAGGTTCAGCCCCAGATCACGGCGGTAGTTTTCACCCACTGTTTGTACTCGTACCACTATCATTCTTACACAACCCACACAAACGTGAGCAGGGAGAGGTGACGGATGCCCCCGTGGTGGCTCGTGGGAACCTCCATGAATAGTTTCTGTAGATAAGAAACACAGATGAGTCTGTGAAATTGGTATGAGGCCCCTACATGTTCTGGTTGTGTTCTTCCGGTCAGCAGTTCACGGTGTGTGGCGTTCTCTGCACATGAACACAGATAACAGCATTGCATCATCAAAAGACTTCCAGGCTCGTATGTTTATATTTGTCCACTAAACATCGGGTCGAATATTCGCCATCTTTGGTGGTTAAAAGCTTCTCCACGACGCCTTCGTTCCGCTGCCAAAAACTGTGCGCGCAGACTTACAGATGCCATCATTGTTTAAAATCTGTAAAAGGCTCCAATCCCTCCAAGTTCACTCACAAATCAAAACATGAATATGATGAACTGTAGCAACTTGACATGCGAGCGAAGACGACAACGAGTTCTGGATTCGTGCCGGCGACACTTTCATTCTTTCTTTTCAGTCTCCGAGGCCGAAGAAGCGCGCGATGTATTTTTAAAACGAGATGAACACACATAAACAGATTGAGCAAAGATGGAAACAGTGGCCATCTGGGGGCCTGGGAATGCACTAATCTTAAAATAAACACATCCAGATTGTGTCTCCGTGCAGTTTGGGGCTGTATGGGGAGTAAGAGGTCGAACCCGAACAGCTTCTGCCTCACATCTGCACCAAAAACATGAAGTTTTTTTCTCCACATTTGTCTGTCTGTTGTTCATTTGAGGAATAACTTGGAGTCAAAGAAAGGACGAGTCTGATTTCTTTTGTCTCATTCCTCTGCTGCACAGAGCTCCGCTGTCCTCAATGTTACACGAGGTGACAAGACTCTGACGTCACCATGAACACACACACTGCAATGAACACACACACTGCAATGAACACACACACTGCAATGAACACACACACTGCAATGAACACACACACTGCAATGAACACACACACTGCAATGAACACACACACTGCAATGAACACACACACTGCAATGAACACACACACTGCAATGAACACACACACTGCAATGAACACACACACTGCAATGAACACACACACTGCAGTTTGTCTTTACAGGTTTACAGTTTGGGTTGTACTCCATAGTCAGTGTATTACCTCCCGATGGAGGCAGTTTGGAGAAGCAGGCAGGAGCCTCCACCACGGGGGAAAAGCAACGGACAACAACAACAACAACAACAACAACAACAACCTGGACTTCCTGTGACAGTTTAGAATTGTTCCTCTGCTGTGACCTTCTGACCTCATCTGCCTCCAAATTAGCTGGAACTTGCTTCTCACTTCAGTATCTGATGGTTTTTCTGATGAGCTGAACAGATTAATGTGACGCTGACACAAGTACGAGGCCGGAGAGCAGAGTCGGTCTTGCAACACTTCCTCTGGCTCAGATAGTAGCTGCATGTGCAGGTACTTTTACTCAAACACCATACTGAAGTACAAAGTCAAGGTACTTAGAGGTTGTGACACTTTATACCTCTACTCCAGTTTAGAAAAACAACTACGAAGAGATACAGAACGACGACAAAGAGACAAAAACTACAGAGAAAGGCGCTAACTGACCTCAGAGGTGGGTGCTGCATTTTTCATGTCAGTGCCCGTTGTCTCATAATCGGCACATTCAGAAAGTTAAAGTATTGTTAAGCGTATTGGAGCGTCTCTCTGCACAGGTGAGTCACCAGATACTCAGAGGGTCAACAAGCGGTCGCTGCTGACGAGGTTTCAAACCGACGTGAACGGAAACAGTTCACAGAAAAGCTGCAAAGACACAACGAGGAGCCAACGGCTCTCTGAGCAGTGGAAGGTCGTCTGATCTGTGTGCTTTCCCAGCGTCACCAAACTGCACCACGGACATCAAGAGTGAGCCTGTGGTGGGCGATGAGATCGGATCATTGAAGGCAGAAACGTTTGACTTTGAGTTATAAGAGTCGAGTTCAACAGAAGTGAATGAGAGGAAACAGTTTGAACCCCAAAAGGGTTAAATTGTCTCTGCTGTTGATTCCAGATACTTGATGTCAGTGTGAACTTCACACCTGATCTTATCGGACATAAGAGCATAAAAAAAGCAACAAGTGACGTTTGAGAGAACAGAGGAAGGAGGAAGTGACACTTTAGTAATTAGAGGAAGTAGATTAAACATTCGTCTTAAAGACAGAAACAAGTTGAGAGAGGAGAGACGGAGAGGAACGATGGCTGAACCCAGATGGATTAAAACCTCTTTGTTTGTGATTCTGGTGCTTCAGTTTACAGGTAAGGAGACATATAATGTGTTTATGACTACAGAGACATTAAAGAAGCTTCTTTATTCATATCAGTGATGTTACTTCATGACCTCACCTTCATTTAAAGGAGACAGACAAGTAGTCTGTTTGTTTCCCATCCAGGTGAATAGTGAGTTTAATGAACTCTTAGAAACCAACCATGAGGAACATTCTCACACTGTTGTGTCTAAAATGATCTTCACTCTGACGTCAATACTCATGTTTTTATTTCTCTTTATTCTTTTTATTTCTCTCTCTTCTTCTCAGCAGCAGCAACAGGACAACTTTTCTTCTCCGTTGTTGTCAGAGATGGAGAAGAAGCCACTTTGCCTTGTGACAGTCTGATGGATGATCAACAGAACTGTGACACTTGGTGGATGTTCAGTGATTCAACAAGCAGACGACAGACAATTCTGGTTATAGAGCGGCAGAATGTTGAAGCAACCAAAGATAAATCAGACAGACTGAGTGTTTCAGAGACATGTTCTCTGGTTATAAAGAACGTCACAGATGAAGATGTTGGTCGTTATGTCTGCAGACAGCACAGAGCAGGAACACAACATCATCAAGATGCTGTGGTTCTTCTGTCTGTTGTCACCAGTGAGTATTCACATCATCATGTTCTCAAACTGTCTGGTCAGAACAATATACTGAAACATTATAATGATGATGATGATGGTGATGAAGCTCCTCTTCTTCCTCTCTCAATGTCTCCATCTTCAGCATTGGTTGAAATGAAGAACACTGAAGAGCAGATGATGTCCTGCTCCGTGTTGACTTATGGGCCATGTGATCACGCAGTGAAGTGGCTGTACGAGGATCCAGAAAACAGAAACGTGACGACGTCTCAGTCTCTCTGCTACGCCACCGTTTCCTTCTCAACTTCTCCTTTAAGTCCGATGAATCCTGAGTTGCTCACGTGTGAAGTGACCGATGGTTCCAATGAAGAAGTGAAGAAGTTTCCCTTCAGCCGTCCTGAGTCTCTGATAGGACGACCTCGCTCCACCACTGGGCCGCAGACGCCCCGAGACCACGGTGAGAAGCATTATTTTATTACATTATTTTAAATTCTAGGATGACATCATCTTTTGTCAGTTATAAACACAAATTATTTTTTTCATTTTCCTAATTATATATATTTATCTTATTTCTTAAAAGTTGCACCATCAACCGGATCAGCAGCAAGTGTGTTGCCCGAGAGCACAGCAACACGGACAAGCGGAGCCGGGGATCGAACCACCGACCCTCTGATTGAAGGACGACCTCGCTCCAGCACTGGGCCGCAGACGCCCCGAGATGATGGTGAGAAGCATTATTTTATTACATTTTTTTATTTTAACTTCTAGGATGACATCATCTTTTGTCAGTTATAAACATTCGTTATTTTCTTATTTTACTATTTATACTTTTTAATTTTTAAATTGTATTCTATTTTTTTGTGTATGTTACATTTAGATTTCTTTTGGTATTTTTTAAAAATTTTAAAATGTAGGGTATTTTTGAATATTTGCATTTTTTTATATATATATTTTTTTTTAAATCTTTTTTTTTTTAAAGTTGCACCAATAATGGCGATGTCATCTTTTTTCAGTGATAAACATTTTCTAATTTTACTATTTATATTTTTTTATTTCATTCTATTTAGTATTTTTTGTGTGTTACTTTTTTTTAGTATAATTTAAAAAAATAAGAATTTTGGGTATTTTTCTAAATTTGCATTTAAATTTTTTTTTTTTTTTTAAATATATCTATATTTTTAAAGTTGCACCAACAACCGGATCAATGTCAACAGCAGCAACACCAACAACAGCACATGATGGTGAGAAACAAAGTTGCTTCTCACAACAATAACAAAAACAAACAAACCTCAGAGCTTTTAAAGGAACTTTAACACAAAAAGTGTAGATTTGGTTCAGATGTAAACGTCCTCTTGGCCCGGCAGCAGGACATGTCGCTCCAGGCTGCTGGAGGCTGGTGGTGGTGTCTCTGGGTTTAGCAGCTCTCGTGGCGATCGTTGTGGTCATCAACGCGTGGGCGAGAGTTAGAGGTGAAGAACGTTCACAGATAATATTTACACACCAGAGCTTTTCATGAACCAGGACTTTCAAACTGAAGTCGCCTCTTTTTGTCTCTTCAGAGAAGGAAACACGGACGGATGAAATCACTGTGAGTATCTGAAACAAAAAAAGGAAACTGGCACTTTGCACACTTCCCATGATGGAGCCATAGATATCATAGATATGGTGGCCTTGAGGGTCAAAACACAGCAACACTTCACCCCAAAACAAGCGCTGGCATTTCTCTAGAAGAGAGTCATTTAATGAACCGTGAGTCTTGACTTCTCATCTCCTGGTGATCCGTGTGCAGCAGAGGACGTCTGCAGGTCAGAGCAGTGCGATCAGGAAGTGATGCTCTCATTGTGTTGTTCCTCACAGGTGCGTTACGATGCAGTGGACTGTGACGACATCGGAGCTGCTGGTGGACTTTGACCAGCTCGTCTGCCTCCAGCGGTCATAATGTTCTGTGTGGCCGTGGTCCGGTTTGCTCAGATTATTAACGTTTTACTGGCTTAATGAAGGAACCCTTAAATCTTCTGGCTGAACATCTCTCAGCTGATTTTAAGGTCCTCTGCTTGTTTTTGGAGCTGCAGCAGCTTGAGCTCACTTTCATGTCTCTGTGTTCATTTTAATCCACTTTCACTGAGCAGCTGTTCACATCTGAGTTGTGACGTCGACGTATTTGAATGTGTTTTCAGCCTGAACACAGTCAAAGGCTTTGGAGGCTTCAATAAATCATCAATAAGATGTCATGAGTTTTGTCCTCTGTTCACTTATTCAACCTTATGAGACCCAGCGCTTCAAAGCTGAGGGCTGAACTCTTCATCAGGAGCTCTTCCTCACTCTTCCATGTCCTCGTAGTCCCATGAATGGATACCAGAGCCACTGATGTGACATAGCATTAAAAGAAATGTAACGTCTGGCCTTACAAGAGCGTATAAGTCCATTTTACATGTTTATAACACAACTCAACCATAAATATGAACATAAATCATACATTTGAGTGAATGACAGAGCCGAGTTGGTGTACAGAGAGAAGAAGAGAGGACCCAGGACGAAGCCCTGAGGGACCCCAGTAGTGAGAGGACAAGGTCCAGGAACAGATCACTGTCTTCAATCACTGTTTGTACTCATAGCTTCCTAAAATAATGATATATCATTCTCATGCAACCCACTCAAACATGAGCCAGGGGAGGTGATGTGAGATCAAGGTGGAGACCACACAACTTTCTCCCAGGAGGAGTTCACCGTTGACTGTTTTGAGACGTAAGTCCAGCGCTTACGATGAAGTAATGCCACTTCCATAGTTATTTTAGCCAAAGCAACGTTCCTCACATGTATTCAAGTACCTTCGCTGCTTCAAAAGGTTTAGGGCGACCACGATGGAAAACCAAAATAACTACGTAGAAACAGTTTGTTAAACCACATGGTGGAGTTGAACCCCCGGTCCTCTAGTTGATAGTCCTGTGTTTCTCCTCCCGTGCCAATTTGAAGTCCCAGCATGCCCATTCAGACAATCTTTTGGCATAAAATACATAATATTTTTCCATTTTTTAACCGAACGAAACAGTTTTTTGACTGAAACTCCTTCCTAACAGGACAAGACTTTGTTTTATTGTGATTTCTGTTGCAGATTCTGATTCTTTAGGTCCTAATCTTTCCATAAAGGTGTCTTATTGATGCACCAGGAGGCTTTTTCTGGGGATTCTGGCTCATATCATGCTAGATGTTCATAGTTACCATCAAAATAGCTTTTAGAAGTGATTTTTTTTTTGCAGATATACGTTTTGTTCCCAAGACTTTGCTGAACAAATACATACAATAAACACAAGTATTGGAATTAATTTGGACTTCCTACGACGACTCAAACAGGGAAAAGAATCTCTGGAGACAAAACTGGTTCCACAGTTTTTAACGGGTTAAATTCACCCGAATCAGCTTTGACTTGCAACTGAAGTCGTTATCTGATTAGTTTCTGAAGAACGGACCGAAGTCACGTGACGCCTGTTGAAGTGTGAAAAAAAACAAACTCATGAAATGAGTCGCGATCAGAATCAGTCTTGTGTTGCTTCCTGTCGGCTTGCTGGTGAATTAAAAGATGCAGTGAAGCTCCTCTGCTGATGGACGTCATGTATTTCTTTTAACTTTTAAAACCAAACCTATGTTTTTAGGCCTCCAATTGAAAATGTCAGTCTCAAACTCAAAAGGGTTTATCTCTGCAACCACAAGGGCTGTTTGAATGATGTCGGTGTTGTAGTAAAGGCAACACTCGTGAGATTTGACCAGATGTGCAGCTGTCAGTCTATATGTTACTGGTTGAGAGTAAATGAAGATGACACACAGCAAAAATGAACAGGTTTGAGGTCCGCCTGAAGAAAAGAAGCACTTTCTGGATGATTATCTCTTGAATGGTGCAGCTGCAGGTTTGAACCTCATAACATTGGACAGTATGTGAACACGCTCGCTGCAATGTTTGACTTTGATGAAGTGAAGCAAGAAACTACTTTGAGAAGTTTTACTGCAGACAGATCAGGCGAGATCTCCAAAATCTGGCATTTTGACTCGGCTTGGGCGAACGAGCCCTTTGAATCGTTGGAGTGTAAAGAATTGAGTTATTCCCACCACACACACACACATATATACACCGAATAGACAGGACAAACGGTACGTCAATGCACATCTGATAGGACACATTTCAATGTTTTGTGCGTTTTATTTTTGTTGGTTTGTGAGCTGGAAGAGCGTTCCAAGAGCTTGAGCTCAGTGAAATGACGCAGCCTCCTCTTGAAGCAGATCTGCCACCTGGAGGGTTGGTGGTCATCGTTTCCTCATCAGGGGCTCAAACCTGCAGAGCTCTGCTGATGTCCACATGTTCACCACGACGTATCCTCCAGTTCTCAGAAAAGATGCAGAGATAAAACATCAGGAACCGACCGGCTGTCAGACGTCACACGCCGCTCTGCTGCAAACGTTTATCTTATCTCACGACCTTCACACGCTCAACTTCCTCTCAAATACTTTACCCTCTCAGAAAATCAGAACCTAGATTTAGAAAAATCAAACTATAAAGTTTGAAGTTCTTTAATGTCTTGAGATCCACAAGAAACTCAGAGAGAATAAAAGTGAATATTTCAACCTCACACGTGGAGTCCAGGAGCGCTGACGTCGGTGTGACCACAGGAAGTAGAAGCTGCCTCCTTCCTGTTTGAAGAGGCGGCGCGTCGGAGACGTGGACAGAGGAGAGCGCGACGCCAGGAGAGCAACACGATGGCTGGATTCAGACGCATGGTCACGGCTTCACTCCTGATGCTGCAGGTGTCCATCTCTACAGGTGAGCCTGCAGTTCTGTTTGTGACCTCACGAGGACTTCAGGACCTCTGGGACACAAAGAATGAGACATTATCATATATTATAACACCACGCAGGAACTCTACGCTCATGCTCTTAATGTCCGTGTTGTTGCGTTCCTCAGCGGCGGCAGAAGCTGAGGACTTGTCCTTCGTCACCGTCAGAGCGGGAGATGACGCCGCGCTGCCTTGTGGGAATGTGACACCTGGGCTGGACGGGTGCAACGGTACGACTTGGCTCTTCAATAATTCAGGAAGTATTGAATATGGGAAGATTCCTGAAGATGCAGAAGCCGATGCCGACAGACTGAGTGTCTCAGAGAAATGTTCCCTGGTTATAAAGAAGGTCTCGGTCCAGGATGTGGACTGTTACACCTGCAGGCGGGCGGGGCCAGACGCTGAGGTTTACCTCTCGGTCGTCACCAGTGAGTATTTACATCATGTCTCCTTTCGATGATGATCATGATGATGATGATGAGAGGGATGTCAGGGAGTTCACATTCCTTCCTCCAGTGAGCAGGCAGACGGGCGGCGGCGCCGTGACCTTCCTCTGCTCCGTGTTGTCGTTCGGGCGCTGCAGACACGAGGTGCGGTGGCTGAACGGCGGCCGGCGGGTCGCTGTGATGACATCACATCGACCCTGTGCGGCCCGGATGATGATGAAGAGCGCTCACCGCCATCAGAGGTCAAAGTCTGATGAGTCACTGAGGTGTGAAGTGGCCGACGGTTACAGTGGAGAAATGCATCGGTTCAGCTTCAGCCCTCCTCCGGCCTCCGGTGAGGAAATGGTTCAAGTTCAATCGTATGAGTCTGTCATGATGTCATGATGTTATGATGTCATGATGTTATGATGTCAAGATGTTATGATGTCATGATGTCAAGATGTTATGATGTCATGATGTTATGATGTCACGATGTCATGATGTTATGATGTTATGATGTCATTATGTTATGATGTAATGATGTTATGATGTCATGATGTTATGATGTCATGATGTCACAATGTCATGATGTCAGTATGTAATGATGTCATGATGTGAAGATGGCATGATGTAATGATGTCATGATTTCATGATGTCATGATGTCACGATGTCATGATGTCAGGATGTCATGAGGACATGATGTCACAATGTCATGATGTCACAATGTCATGATTTCATGATGTCATGATGTCATGATGTCATGAGGACATGAGGACATGATGTCACAATGTCATGATGTCAGATTTCATGATTTCAGGATGTCATGATGTCATGATGTCATGATGTCAGGATGTTTCTCTGTAACTCTGCTTCTCGTTTTATTCGTTCAGGTGACGACGCGACAGCAGCGATGCCTGAAAAGAAACAAACTCAAGATGAAGGTACCTTCCTCATCCTCCTCCTCCTCTTTCTCCTCTTCCTCGTGACGCTCCTGTGAGGAAAGAACAATTTACATCATCACAAGGAAATCCACACACACACACACACACACACACACACACACACACACACACACACACACACACACACACACCTTTACACATTATATTTCATACCTATATCAGCTCTGTACCTGTTTATATCTTAACATATTCACATGTATCCTCTTCCTGCTTATTATATACTGTATATATATATATATATATATACATATATATATATATATATATATATATATGTATATACATATATATATATATATGTATATACATATACATATATATATATGTATATGTATATATATATATATATATATATATATATATACATATATGTATATATATATATATATATATACATATATGTATATATATATATATATATATGTATATATATATATATATATATATATATATATATATATATATATATATATATATATATATATATATATATATATATATATATATATATATATATATATGTGTGTGTGTGTGTGTATCTCCTCTCTCAGGCTTCAGGTCCATCGTTGTGCTCGTGGGGCTAGCAGCTCTCATCGTGAGCGTTGTTGGACTCAACTTGTGGACCAGAAGTGAAGGTGAGGTCATCAGGATGAAACTCTGAGACAGAACCTGAGTCACAAGAATGAATCAGAGAAGCAGGAAGAGAATCAACAGTTCTGAATGTTGACGTGAAGTCGTTTTACAGCTTTGTTCTCAGATAAGTTGGGAAAGTAAAATTAAAAATAACATTAAAAGTAAAACACAGAGTGAGGAGCAAAAAGCTGCAGAGAGTTGTATCAATGGAGGTGAAGGAGAAGTGAGGATTTCCTCCTGATGATGTCAGCTGTTTCCTCACAGGAGCGTCATGAGGAAGAGGAGGAAGAGGAGGAAGGTTGGAGAAGCTTCTCTGGACAGATGAACACACACTCACACTTACACAGTATAACACTTAATAACACTTACATATATATATATATATATATATATATATATATATATATATATATATATATATATATATATATATATATATATATATATATATATATATATACACACACACATATATATTAGTGACTCCAATGCTCCAATGTGTGTATTACTCTTCCTTCGCTGCGTGGTTTAAGCCTGTTTAAACCACATTGTGTCTCAGTATTTGTAATAAAGATTAACATAATCTAGAATATGAATCTTCATCCTGTTGCGTAACGTTGTGAGATTAAGACGAAGCTTTTATTAATATCAGCAGATTATATTCTCTTCTGTCCGCCAGGGCTCAGAGGATGAGATCACTCAACAATATTTATTATTAGTTATGAGGAAACACTTCATCATTTATGAAGCTTTGATCCAACATGAACATCATTATGCAAACAAACAGTTTTAAATGTGTTATTATTGATTAATAAACTGAGGTTTCATACTTTATAAACGATGGAGTCCACATTTGTAAATGAAGTATTATATATTACAAACTTACAGATGATTAAAAAGATCATTTATAGAGTGTTAAATATCTTAATATGCACCAATAGTTATGCATTATGTTAACATGTGTAGTATGAATGTGTTTTAATACTGCAATTCAGGATAAATAAGATCATTTATAGTGAAATTATTCAAAATATATCTCTATTTGCACCAATAGTTATGCATCATGTTGCATAAACGTATTTTAATACTGCAAGTGAAGATAATCTATAAATTAGATCGTTACACAGAGATAATCATCCTGAAACAGAGAGATTTTAATAAAGAAACATACCAAACAAACCTTACAAGCGAGGTGAGTCTCACGTGAGACTGAAATCCAAGATGGCGGATCCAGAGGGAAAAAAGGCGGGAAAACCCCACAGAGACAGGAAGTCAAACATACGGCGCGTCTTCGAGAGGCAGGGAACTTCAAAATAAAACAGGAAGCAGATTAAAGTCTTCCTCCGACATCACGTGACGCCTCCTGCAGCTCAGAGGACCAACTTCCTGTCTGAATATTCTACGAGTTATAAAAAGGTGACGATGTTGCATCACTTCCTGTCGGCCTGCCGGTCAGTGACGCTTCACTCCTGCAGACTGAACAGGCTCTGATAGTCGCTGCATGTGTGTGTGTGTGTGTGTGTGTGTGTGTGTGTGTGTGTTGTATATTTGATGTGCATTCAGGAGTTTTCATGCATTAAAGACAGTGGAGTCAGACACTCTGAGCCTCTCGGTGCTCACAGTGAGGTCGTCCTCTTGTGGTCATCGTTTCCTCGTCAGAGGGTCAAACCTGCAGAGCTCTGCTGCTGCTTGTTGACCACAATGCAACAAAAAACTTCTCCTTCAGTTCTCAGAAAAGATTAAAAAGACAGAATGAGGAACCAACCGGCTATCTGACTTCACAAGTCGGCGAAACAATCAGTCTTCACACACTCAACTTCCTCTATTGTATTTTAGACTCTCTGTAAACCTGAATGTGTATTTTTTTATTCAAACTATAAAGTTACAAAGTTCTTTAATGTCTTGACATCCACGAGAAACTCAGAGAGAATAAAAGTGAATATTTCAACCTCACACGTGGAGTCCAGGAGCGCTGACGTCGGTGTGACCACAGGAAGTAGAAGCTGCCTCCTTCCTGTTTGAAGAGGCGGCGCGTCGGAGACGTGGACAGAGGAGAGCGCGACGCCAGGAGAGCAACACGATGGCTGGATTCAGACGCATGGTCACGGCTTCACTCCTGATGCTGCAGGTGTCCATCTCTACAGGTGAGCCTGCAGTTCTGTTTGTGACCTCACGAGGACTTCAGGACCTCTGGGACACAAAGAATGAGACATTATCATATATTATAACACCACGCAGGAACTCTACGCTCATGCTCTCATCTCAGTTCATCCTTTACATTTCTCAGCAGCAATATCTGAGCAATACATCGTCAGAGCAGCTGGAGATGAAGCTACTTTACCTTGTGGGGAGGAGACACCTGGTCAGGACGAGTGTGACACAACTACCTGGAACTTCATTGGTTCAGGAAAAACAGTACCGCTGGTTAAAGAAGGAAAGATTCAGAAAGAAGTCAAAGATAAATCAGACAGACTGAATGTTTCAGAGAAATGTTCTCTGGTTATAAAGAATGTCAGAGATGAAGATGCTGGTCCTTACACCTGCAGACGGGACAAACAACAAGATACTTATGTTGATCTGTCTGTTGTCACCAGTGAGTATTCACATCATCATGTTCTCAAACTGTCTGGTCAGAACAATATACTGAAACATTATAATGATGATGATGATGGTGATGAAGTTCCTCTTCTTCCTCTCTCAATGTCTCCATCTTCACCAGTGACTGAACACGAGGACGCTGGTGAGGTGACGGTGAGCTGCTCTGTGGCGACTTATGGACAATGTGGACTCACAGTGAAGTGGCTGCATGAGGGCAGTGAGAGCGATGTGGTGACATCACAACCTGCCTGTTCAGCCTTGTTGAGGATTAAGAAACCTCACTTTGAGTCGTTCAAGTGTGAAGTGAGTGATAGTTTTAGAAGAGTGCATAACTTCACCTTCAGCCATCGTCCGTCCTCAGGTGAGAACATGACGAGCTGTTTAAAATCTCTTGATTGATGATCACACAAAGTACTTTGTTTTAAAATCACATCGTTCTTTGATCATTTTCACTGTACAGTTTGTTACATTTTGTTATTTTATTCATTAAGTTGCTGCAACAAAGACGACCACGACATCATCAACAACGACAAATAAACGAGAAGGTCAGAACAACACAAAGTCTGGACACAACTCCCCTGGGAAGGAACCAAAAAGTAGAGACCGAACAGAACATTTACACTTGGAAAAGACACACAGGGCAACACACACTTGTGTTAGATATTAGAGACAGAAACTAACCCTAACCCTAAACAAACACAAAAACCTCAGACTAAATTTAAGACGTGTAACTTCTGCTTTCAGGCTGGTGGCGGATCCTCATCTGTGTGCTCGTGGCTGTTGCGTCACTGCTGGTCATCACGGTGTCGGTGCTCGTGTGCAAGAGAGCTAAAGGTGAGGACCAGAGGTGTTAAACTCATGTTAGGATTAGCATAATAACACATTCATAACGACCATATTCTCTATGTGTAAATCATTGGTGAAGGTTTTTGGATAATAAACTCTACTCCAAGGTCTTTCTACAATAAATTAGACATATAAAGACCAAAGAATCAGACTTCAGCTCTCTGTTTAGGCTCTTCTTACTTCCTTGACTATAGCTCAGTGGTTAAGGTGCCTGTCATTCAACCAGGTGGTCGGTGGTTCGAGCCCCAGCTGTGGTAGATTATTTTTCCCCCGGTAATTTTAGCAGTTATTCGGTGGGCCGGGTTGGACGGGTCAGAGCCGGCCCACGGGCCGTATGTTTGACACCCCTGGACTAAACATTTATAAACAAAAAGACATTTTGATGAATCTGTTTTTCACCAGTTTTTACATTTTTTTTGTCTTTTCAGGGGAAAAACCAAAGACGGAAGACGACGTGGTGAGTTATAAAAACCTGAATAATCAAACATTCATACAATCAGGATGTAATGAATCTCAAACTTTATAGAAGTACATGATGTCCTATTATACCTTAAAAGTTACTCCTTTATTTTCCTCTTTTGCCCTACACGTGTCAATATTCGCTCGTCATCGTCACACTTTCTTTGAACAAAACTTCCTTCTTCTCAGGAAACTTAGTTTGGTTTAAGTGAATGTTGCAAAAATAATCTCTTAAGTTCAGACAGCAAAACCACAAAGTTAAGTTTAGATAGAGAGAAAAAAATCAACCATTTCTTCTTTCGTCTCTGTGGTTTTTATACTTCCTCTTCCACGGGGAAAACATATGAAGTTACTTTGTGAGAAACCTATGAAGAGTGAGTCAGTGTGTGAGTCACCGAGCAGCCATGATGATGATGATGATGATGATGATGATGTGCAGGTGAATCCTGAAGCAGGCGTGTCCTACGCCTCCGTCAAATACACCAAGAAGACCAACGGTGCAGCCCGGGTGAGTCGTCTGGTTGGTGATGTTGCACACGTTGTGTTGCACTGTGTTACTTTGTGTGTTGTTTTGAGTGCTCCATTGTGCTGTAAAGTGTAATGATGATGATGATGATGATGTCTTCTCTGTACAGGTGGACCCTGAAGAAGGCGTGTCCTACGCCTCCGTCAACCACCCCAAGAAGACCAAAGGTGCAGCCCGGGTGAGTCGTCTGGTTTGCACACGTTGTGTTGCACTGTGTGGTTTTGTGTGTTCCATTGTGCTGTAAAGTGTAACGATGATGATGATGATGATGATGATGTCTTCTCTGTACAGGTGGACCCTGAAGAAGGCGTGTCCTACGCCTCCGTCAAATACACCAAGAAGACCAACGGTGCAGCCCGGGTGAGTCGTCTGGTTGGTGATGTTGCACACGTTGTGTTGCACTGTGTTACTTTGTGTGTTGTTTTGTGTGTTCCATTATGATGTAGAGTGTAACGATGATGATGATGATGATGATGATGATGATGATGATGATGATGATGTCTTCTCTGTACAGGTGGACCCTGAAGAAGGCGTGTCCTACGCCTCCATCAACTACCCCAAGAAGACCAAAGGTGCAGCCCCGGTGAGTCGTCTGGTTGGTGATGTTGCACACGTTGTGTTGCACTGTGTTCCTTTGTGTGTTGTTTTGGGTGCTCCATTGTGCTGTAAAGTGTAATGATGATGATGATGATGATGATGATGATGATGATGATGTGCAGGTGAATCCTGAAGAAGGCGTGTCCTACGCCTCCGTCAAATACACCAAGAAGACCAAAGGTGCAGCCCGGGTGAGTCGTCTTGTTGGTGATGACGCACACGTTGTGTTGCACTGTGTTGTTTTGTGTGTTCCATTGTCCTGTAAAGTGTGAGAATGATGATGATGATGATGATGATGTCTTCTCTGTACAGGTGGACCCTGAAGAAGGCGTGTCCTACGCCTCTGTCAACCACACCAAGAAGACCAAAGGTGCAGCCCGGGTGAGTCGTCTGGTTGGTGATGTTGTGTTGCACTGTGTTGTTTTGTGTGTTCCATTATGCTGTAAAGTGTAACGATGATGATGATGATGATGATGTCTTCTCTGTACAGGTGAATCCTGACGATGGCGTGTCCTACGCCTCCGTCAACCACCCCAAGAAGACCAAAGGTGCATCGCGGGTGAGTCGTCTGGTTGGTGACCTCTTCACCTTCACACAGCGCCGCCATCAGACCAAGACACGCCACGACCGATTCAGAAAGGGAACATTAGCGAAATTAAGCTAATATTTACATCATTTAGGAGTTTTTTCCTCTTTCCCTCCAGGCTTGCGTTCGGCGTGATGAAGGCGACTCGGTGACGTACAGCACGGTGAACCCGCCCTCCTTTTCTGCCTCGCTTGACCCCGGTGACCTCTACTCCTTTGACAGCAAGCCAAACAAATGAGGTGTCACCTGTTAGCAGTCGCCAGAGCTTTAGAACAGGGGTGTCAAACCCATGTCAGTGAAAGGAGCCTCATGCCGCCCATTTTGAGCTCAAGTGATAATATTTATCTATTTTTAAACCTTTATTGAAGGTTCATTTTGCAGCTATAAAGCCTCTGTTTATTCGCCAGGTTTCCCTGACTTTAGCTCAGTGGTTAGCGTGCCCGTCTTTCAATCAGGTGATCGGTGGTTCGAGCCCCGGCTCCGGTAGATGACTTTTTTTTTCGGATCCGGCCGTATGTTTGACACCCCTGATTTAGAATTTTAAGACCACAGCTAGCAGCGTTATGAATATAATAATACAAATGTAATAAGCTTGCTTTGCGAAAACATGTCGGCATGAAGAGAGTTGAGGAGGCAGCCATCTTGGATTGGATACGTTCTTGACACGGCGTCCCAGCATGCACAGGGATGGTTTTGTAAAGTCTTCTCATGTATTTTGTACCATTTGCTTTTGTATTTCAGTAAAAGTGATTGTGTTGTGTATTAGGTTTTGGGTCTATAGGAACACAAATGTGTTTTTTTTTGTGTGGTTTTAACGGCTTTTGGTTTATTTTGTGTTTTCAGCATTTTTATTATTAAATAAAAAAGGTTTTCTTGCTCAGCTTTCATATATATTTTCAAACACAACACTTCTATTTCTCACCAGAGAGCGGCGCCAGAGATCCTTCACAAAAAGCTGTGAACACACACACACACACACACACACACACACACACACACACACACACACACACACACACACACACACACACACACACACATTGTGTGATTGTTGAGCATATTTATGAGAGTGTGAGAACAAACTCCTGGAGAGAAAACCTTTAAAGAGAAGTTTAGTGACTTTACACATAATGAACACATGAGCTCATCGACATCACCATGAAACTCCACCACTTCATCACTCACACTAAGAAGAGCGTTCATCGTATTGCAAGTTTTATGAAATGCTGAAAAAGTTTTGGTGAATTTAGAAGAAATCTACAAAAAAAAATTATTTGACTGAATAAAACACACAAACAAACAAATCTACAGATGCAAATATGGGTGCAAAAATTGCATAAAAAACATGTTTTTGCCTACAAATTCTCTCCTTAACATCACATCAAATATGTTTTTGTCATACGGCGTCGAGGGAAGAAGTCTTTAGACGTCTATGAAGACTTTGTTGAAGTCTCAGTTTCCTTCCTTCCAACCTCCATCGATACAAACGTGGAAGCGGATTTGACTCTAATCTACATTTACTTTGTGAGAGAAAACACACACACACACACTCACTGTCTCTCTCACGCACACATGTATAGACAGTAATTAGTGTGTGTGTTGAGCATGAAGAAATTGCATTTTTTTGGGGGGGTGTTGTTAACGCTGATTAGGACAAAGGGCTGTCAAGCCCAGTGATTCTGCTTCAGCGGCGTTCCCGTACAGCATTCCAGACAGGAAGCCTGTCTCTGGAGGGGGGGGGGGCGAGGACATTAATTATTACAACATAGATATGAATCCGCTCCTGCACATCAATAACTAACAGAACTAACTGTGTTTTCTTTCCTGGAACCGAGTTGCAGACATCAAGCTGTTTCTGCGTGAGCAAACTTTTATTTTGGTGAAATGCAAATGAAGTTTTTTTTAGTTTTTTTTTGGCTGCACCGCTCTGTCTCTCTCAACCCCCTGAATGAGAATAATTACATCACTCTGCATACAAATGGGCTAATTTAGCTTTTTTCCTCCTCTCCTCCTTTTCTTTTCTTTTCTTCTATTCTAAGGGTCCATAAGACCATGACCCACTTTTTTTTTAACATCCAATCACAACCCGGAGGAAAATCTCCTGAGCCAATGGGCCGCTCGGCTCCGCCCCCCCACATGCGTGATGATAAGGAGGGGGATAACAACAGAGGGGGGAGACTCTCGCAGAAGCCTCAGCTCGCCTCAGTGTAACTTTCGGAGATTACTCTGCCTCCCTGCAAACCTCCACCATGGTCGACGCCTTCTGTGCCACCTGGAAGCTGGTCGACAGCGACAACTTTGACGAGTACATGAAGGCGCTCGGTGAGTAACGGGCGTCGTCTCCCTCGTGTTCCCCTTGCAGCTCGCCAAGTTTCAAAGGATGTAAAACAGAAACATTTCTCAAGCTTCGCTCTCTGCCCCCCCCCCATCCCTTTTTCCGCTCAGGTGTGGGCTTCGCCACCCGGCAGGTCGGAAACGTGACCAAGCCGACCGTGGTCATCAGCCAGGAGGGCGACAAGGTGACGGTGCGCACCCAGAGCACCTTCAAGAACACGGAGATCTCCTTCAAGCTGGGAGAGGAGTTCGACGAGGCCACTGCCGACGACAGGAACTGCAAAGTAAGTTCAGGGAGGGAGAAAATCATGAAGATCCCACTTCGTAGCGCTTCAATGGTCTCCTCCAAGAGTGATAATGGTTTCACTGGGAATTCAAATAAGAAACAAATACAAAAAGTCATGACTTTTCCAACTGTGCTTGTGGTCAAACTTGGAGTCGGGGTTTGTTCTTTTGTTCCTCTGTTGGTGACCGGAGCGTCTTGACTCCGCCCCCTCACGCCCTTCATCGTTCTCCTCTTTTGTCCTTCAGTCCACGGTCACCATGGACGGAGACAAGCTGGTCCACGTCCAGAAGTGGGACGGCAAAGAGACCAAGTTCGTCAGGGAAATCAAGGACGGCAAGCTGGTCATGGTGAGACGACACACACTCCCATCACACACACTCCCATCACACACACTCCCATCACACACACTCCCATCACACACACCAGCCAAGTAGCTATAAAAGACTATAAATGCTTTTAGCCGTAAGCAGAGGACTCGTCGGCTTGGAAATGTATTGTTCATTATTGTCATAAAGCACTAAAATGTACGTAGTTTCATGAAGTATTTACGATGTTGAGATGTTTTCGCTCACTGGAAGCAGCGATGATAAAAAGGAGTCGTTCATCTTTTATTCTTCTGCGTTGCGCTCAAGAGAAAAGTATATTTCAAACTTGTGGTGAATCCAGAAGTCTTTAAAAGAATTTAACTCTAAAACATTAAATAATTACAAATAGATGCAACGACTCTGAAAAGAGACTCAACATGACTGCAAAATAAGATAAAGTGAGATCAAGATAGCAACTAAAAACAACTACAAAGAGACAAAAAAACAACTACAAAGACACAAAAAACAACTACAAAGAAACTTAAAACAGCTACAAAGAGACACAAAACAACAACAAAGACACAAAAAACTACGACGAAGAAATTAAAAGCAACTACAGAGAAACAAAAAACACCAAAACACAACGTTCATAGTCAAATATAGCTCGCTTGTGTTAGACAAAGTAAATCCTGAAGCTGCATCCTGCATCCTGCATCCTGCATCCTGCATCCTGCATCCTGCATCTTGCATCGGTTCTCTCTTATCGGTTCTCTCTCCCCTGCAGAACCTGACCTTTGAGGACGTCCACGCGGTGCGCAGCTACGAGAAGGCGTGAGCGACGGCGCCCGAACGCCCGGCCCAGAAGTGTTGATTTTATAATAATTATTGACTGTCTGCTTCTCTTTGCACTTCAACCTCCTTGTACTTCTTTTTATATATTTGAAACCAATTCTGGATCGTCTTTGCAACCCTGTGTGAAACATTAAAATAAAAAGATAACACAGAGAGTAAACGTTTGTCTCGTCTCTTGTGTGTTGATATCGTGGAGGGGATCGAGCTTCCTCTATTTCACTCTATTGAAATAAAATTAAAGATGATGTCAAGAGAGAGAAGAGTCATCACAGCAGCTCAGAACAGGAAATATACGATGCTTTGAGAAAGCGTTTGAGTTTTTTTCTTTATTTCTACCAGGAGAAACATGCAATTACGCTCATATATCCATGAGTGAGTGAGTGAGTGTGCACCTCTGCGTCTGTCCGCGGCTTCTCTGGCATCCTGCTGCAGCCAACTGGATAATATTTTTGGGAGGCCAGTTAACGGCTGCACGCCCTCTCATGGGTTAAAGAGACTCACGCTTTCTCAAAGCACTTTCTATTTCCTGTTTTATGCTGCTGTGCTGAATCCTCACGCACTACTTTAAAAAAAATAGAGTAAGTAGATCTGCCCTCTACATCTCACTACGTTTCTAGCTGTTTAAATACATAAAATAAACAATCCCATGAGCATTAACCTGTGACGAGGGGGGTCACGTGTAGACTTGGCTTCGTGTCAAGGGGTCACGAGCCGAAGAAAAAAAGGTTGAGTGGGTGTTGGGTCACGAAGAGTACCACATTAATGTACTGTTTGGTAGTTTTCAGATCCAGTAAATGTATATCAGATTGTTGAAATACCATTAAAAGTCAAAGCCATGCAATGCAAACATGAATTAAGTGAAAATACATCATTAATAATTCATTAGGTGGTCAAAGTGGAGATCATTTTTAACAGTTTCATATTTTTTTTGGTAGTTAAATCTATAATATTGAAGGTTATTTTCAAAATTGTCACAAATGTGGTATGTACAGTCATAATGTGTGAGTATAAAAGTAAAGTAGCTGAATATTTTGCATAATTACAGTATTTGAGTAACTTCTTGCGGACTTTTCTGTCTCCGTAAGCCCCTCCCCCTGAGATCCATATAATCACGTGACCACTGGAGACTACTTCCTGTTTATGGGAGAGGAGCCTGACCTTAGTTTACATGTAATTCCTTCGCTGCACAACAAACAACACAACAAACATGGCTCATCTCGTGTGTGTTGTGCTGCTGCTGTGCGCCGCGGCTCCCCTCGCGGCGGCGCCCGCCGGGAGCGACTTCCTGCCGGCGACAGGTGAGCGCGGCCCCCGCCGAATGAACTATATTGTGTGTACGTTTTGCTACAAAAGGCGGTATTTTGTACTAAATATAGAGCCGCTCAGTAGATGTCACGCTGGCCGAATTTACCCTCGGACGTTGTGGATTAATGCTGGATGTGAAATATTGCAGTGAACGTCACGTTTGTCCTTTCAAATGATGAGTAACTTTATAATGGAACGATTTTTAAACGGAGTTTGGCGGGAAACGTCCCCTCAGAGAACCGTACACTGCTCTGATGCATATTTAAAGGGGCCACTGGTGTTTTGTTTGAATGCAAAACAGGTTTGGAGTCAGTTTCATAACTTTTTGATTAAATAATCATACATTTGAACTTATTAAGCTTATTATCCAAGTGCATAACAAGTATTCAAAAAGAAGCGATTGTATCAGCCTCATTACATTAAATCGTAAAAGACACTCAATGCAATCAGAGAGATACATTGTGACGTCATTGTGACACACTTTTAACCCCTGCTTGGTCAAAAAGTAACCCACGCACACCTATTGTAGTTGCGGTTGTTATTATTATTATTATTATTATTATTATTATTATTATTATTATTATTATTATTACTGCATGGGTATTTCTAAAAACGTAGTTGTATGTCTCTGTCTCTTTCATCTCTCCTTCTTCTTCACTGTCACCTCCACCTATCAGGCAGGTTCTGGCACATCACTGACCTCCACCTGGACCCGTCCTACCGCCTGGCCCCGGACCCCACCAAGGTGTGCTCCTCCTCTAAAGGAGCCGCCGCCCCCCACGCCGGCCCGTACGGGGACTTCCTGTGCGACTCTCCCTACGCGCTCATCCAGTCGGCCTTAGCCCACATGGCGCCGCTCACACGGCCGCAGGACTTCATCATATGGACCGGGTCGGTGGAGGAAGAGTGGGAGGGACTTTACTGCTCTTTTCTTGTTCTTGTTCTTTTTGGCGAATTTCACATTTAAAGGCTGAATCCTTGCAGTTAAAACATGATCAGCTCATAGAAACTATCTGTGGTTCTACAGTAGTTTCATAACCTGTTTTGTGTGTGTGTGTGTGTGGGGGGGGGGGGGGGGGGATTCATTGTGAAACCACTTTGAGGTTTGATAGCTGCAGATTGAGGAAGCTCTGGTGGGGTGAAGTCTTTCTGGTTGCTCTCTCTTTCTCAGAGGAGTGTTTTTTTTTTATTTTTTTCATTTTTCAGCCGAGATTTTCTTTAGTTCCTGTAACTTCCTGTTGCATCACTGTACCGTGGCAGCAGAGCATGAGGAAGATAATCTGTGAAGCAAAACAAAAACAGGTTCCTCTGCTTGAAGTGAGGAGGTGTGTGTGTGTGTGTGTGTGTGTGTGTGTGTGTGTGTGTGTGTGTGTGTGTGTGTGTGTGTGTGTGTGTGTGTGTGTGTGTGTGTGTGTGTGTGTGTGTGTGTGTTGGCTGAGTTGTTTTTGTTTTAAAGGAGTGAGCGCTCTCTGCTCCACGTGAACAGGAGCTAGTTTTTTAGCAATGTTCCAGTGTTCCCTGATTCCAGCAAAAAACTACAATGTGTGTGTGTAAAATAGTCCCTAATTATAATCACTTATCCTTTAAGAGCACATTATCCTCGTCAATGTGCCGCTAATTACTGTCAATTCAGCAATTTTGGTTGCTGACCGGAGCCGGTCCGGTTCTGTGGCTCACTTGAGTCTGACGGTGGGTGTTGTTCTTCCTCTCCGCCAGCGACAGTCCTCCTCATGTCCCTGTAGGCGAGCTCACGACGGACACGGTGATCGAGGTGATCAGTAACATGACCCGGACCATCAGGCAACACTTCCCCAACGTGACCGTCTACCCGGCTCTGGGAAACCACGACTACTGGCCACAGGTACCTTCTGTGTGAGGTCATCGGAGGCGAGCTGAGAAAAGACTGTGATGCCAATGCAGAAATGTATTAAAGCTGCATTCTCTCTCCTGGCCACCAGAGGGCGACTCCTCTGGTTGTATAGAAGTCTGTGCTTCATGTGTTAAAGCTGCATTCTCTCTCCTGACCACCAGGGGGCGACTCCTCTGGTTGTATAGAAGTCTACGCTTCATGTGTTAAAGCTGCATTCTCTCTCCTGACCACCAGGGGGCGGCTCCTCTGCTTGTATAGAAGTCTATGCTTCATGTGTTAAAGCTGCATTCTCTCTCCTGACCACCAGAGGGCGACTCCTCTAGTTGTATAGAAGTCTATGCTTCATGTGTTAAAGCTGCATTCTCTCTCCTGACCACCAGGGGGCGACTCCTCTGGTTGTATAGAAGTTCAAAACTGTCAGTCCACGAAACAACCTTTTCTGAAACAGGAACAAAAAATCATTTTTGATAAAAAGCTTTAATTTATTGATGATTTTTTTTTCCGTCGATTTCTTTTTTTTTTAAATTATGAATTTTTTTTTCAGTTGCCTTTTTTTTCGTTGATTTTTTTTGCAAACACAAAAAAAAGTCAACGAAAAAAAATAAGTAAATGATTTTTTTTTTTTAAGTCTACAGAAAAAAAAGTGTACGAGAAAAAAATAATTTACAAATAAAAAGTCGATTACATTTTTTTGTCCTAATCATTTTTTGGGGGGGGTCTTAATTTTTTTTTTTTTTTGGTCCCAATTTTTTTTTGTGGCGGAAATTGGCCTCCATACATTTATTATTACTTCAGGTCCAAAATCCAACCATTTTTGGGACTAACAGGATAATATACGGAAGAACTGCTCTTACTTCTGGACTGTGTTCATTGTAGGTCCACTCTGGTTGTATAGAAGTCTATACTTTATGTGTTAAAGCTACATTCTCTCTCCTGACCACCAGAGGGCGACTCCTCTGGTTGTATAGAAGTCTATATAAATGACTCTACTTCTCTCTTGATGTATTCCCTCAGTAAACATTGTAAACATGAGTTTATGTCTCAATCTCTAGTTTCAAGTCTTCTTCTATACAGCATGATGTTCATTTAGTAAATTATGCTCATTTAGAGTCAAACAGACCATAAAGCAGAGGACGCTTTAGGGGCGGGGCTACAAGGTGATTGACAGGTCGACACCAGAGACGTATGCAGCGTCTCTACGTCACTCCTCCTCAGTCCAAATATGCTTGCTTTCTGTTCACTGGTTGCAAACAAGCAACGAGATTAAATAGTTAAAATATTGCATTTTAAAATGTCATTTAAATCTAGGAGTGTTTTTCATGATAACTGCTTTGTGTGTGAGATGTTCGCCATGATCTGCTGCTGCAAAACAGTTTGTATTCCCGCTGCTTTTAGGACCAGATGTCGAGCTCCAGTAATGCCGTCTACGAGGCTGCCGCCCAGCTGTGGAAGCCCTGGCTGCAGACCGACGCTCTGCTCACGCTCTCGCAAGGTGACGTGTTGCTGATGCTTCCTGTCGCGTTGCTGCGTGTTCGGCATGTTACGCTCACTCCGTTGCTGAAGTTAGCGATGGGTCTTTGTTCTCTTCCTGCAGGCGGGTTCTACTCCCAGCTGGTGAAGCCGGGTTTGCGGCTGCTCAGTCTCAACACCATCCTCTACTACGGCCCGAACAAGGTGACCGAGAACATGACGGACCCCGCCGGGCAGTTCGAGTGGCTGGAGAAAACTCTGCAGGAAGCTGCCCGGAGTCTGGAGAAGGCAAGGATGTATAGAAGTCTGTGCTTCATGTGTTAAAGCTGCATTCTCTCTCCTGACCACCAGGGGGCGACTCCTCTGGTTGTATAGAAGTCTGTGCTTCATGTGTTAAAGCTGCATTCTCTCTCCTGACCACCAGGGGGCGACTCCTCTGGTTGTATTGAAAGTTTAAAACTGTCAGTCCATGAAACAACCTTCTCTGAAACCGGAGCAAAAACAAAATCCTTTTTGACTAAAAGCTTTAATTTATTGATGATTTTTTTTTGTCTATTTTATTTTTTATTTTTTCAAAATTCCGAATTTTTTTTTTTAGTTGGCTTTTTTTTCATTGACAATTTTTTTTGTAGACACAAAAAAAAGTCAACGAAAAAGAAAAAGGAAATGATTTTTTTTATTTTTTTTTAAAGTCGATTACATTTTTTTTTTCCTCTACTTTTGTGTCTACAAAAAAAATTATCAACGAAAAAAAAAAGGAAATGATTTTTTTTTTAAGTCTACGGGGAAAAAAAATTACAAAAAAAAAAGTCGATTACATTTTTTTTCCCAATTCTTTTTGGAGGGAGTCTTAATTTTTTTTTTTTTTGGTCCCAATTTTTTTTTTTTTGTGGCGGAAATTGGCTTCCATACAATTAGTACGACTTCAGGGCGACTCCTGTGGTTGTATAGAAGTCTATGCTTCATGTGTTAAAGCTGCATTCTCTCTCCTGACCAACCTTTTTTTTTTGCACATGAATCAAAAAGTTGTGTGTCCAGTGCGAGAACCAGTAAAAAGCTGGAAGACACTTTGACTCTCGCTCTGCGCCTGAAGAGCTGAGCTTTCCACTTCGTCTCTCTTCCCTCTCCAGGTGTACATCATCGCTCACGTGCCGGTGGGCTACCTGCCCTTCGCCAGGAACATCACCGCCATGCGAGAGAGCCACAACGAGCGGCTGGTCGCCATCTTCAGGAAATACAGCGACGTCATCGCCGGACAATTCTACGGCCACACGCACCGCGACAGCATCATGGTGCTGCTGGACCGACGCGGTAAAACACTGACGGCCAGGTTGACCCTGACTTTTATCTTCCAAATATGGATATGCAAAAAATGTCCTTTTTACAATTGTATCAGTTCTTTAGTTTTTGTTATATTCACGGCGTGACCTTGGACTGTAGTAATATGTTCCCACTGTGAACATTTCATCTGGGTTTGAAAACAGAAATGGAGGCAGATTGAAGAAAGTTAGAGGCTTCAATATTTATTCTTCGGAAGAGGAAAACTGTAAATCTGACCGTCCTCACAGTTTGATAGTGGATCACAGGTTAAATGAAGGCCATAGAGGGTTATTTAGGTCTTCTCTAAAAGTCAACGCTGAGCTCTTAAACACATTTGTGTCACAAATCACATTTGTTTGTGTTTTTCTTGCTCTGCAGGAAAACCGGTGAATTCTGTCTTCGTGTCACCGGCGGTCACGCCGATCAAAAACGTCCTGGATCCGTACTCCAACAACCCGGCGTTCCGCGCGTACTTGTACGACACCGACGACTACGGCCTCTTGGTAAGGAGCTTAGCTATGTAGTGGGACTACGAGCCCCAAAGCAAAGTATTTACC
>NW_027175876.1:95000-172500 GCF_023055335.1 Clinocottus analis
AGCCCAAAATGAAATGCATTGGTCCGAGTACACGGTAGAAAATAACTCAAATAAAGCAGATGGAGTCGGGATCCTTATTGCTGAGGAACACAATACAAAACAAATATTGTCTCATAAAAACACACACTAGGTGATTTTTTGGTTTTGTTGCATAAACTTAACTTTTATTGTACAAAGAAAAAGCTCAAAATATCTACTCAAATATTCGTCACAATATCAATGTGTGTTCTTGTAGAGCACTTTGTAACCTTTTTATTATCATTATTATTTTATTAGTACGTACAGTAAAACCTGCTACACAATTTCTTTTTTCCGACATCATCAATGCTTTTTACAGTTAAAAATAAAAAGCATTGTTCTGATGATGCTCAGGACGTCTGAACATAAAGCTCCTTTCATAACTCTGGTGCCCCGTGTGATATTCTCTCACACCCAAATCTCACACAGTGTCTAATGGAGAGAGAGAGAGAGAGAGAGAGAGAGAGAGAGAGAGAGAGAGAGAGAGAGAGAGAGAGACACAGGGGGGGGGGGGGGTCTATAGTCTCATGCTTCACTAGTAATTTGTCAGAAGGCATGAATGGTCTCCTTCATCACTGTGTGGAGACAGCAATGTGTGTGTGTGTGTGTGTGTGTGTGTGTGTGTGTGTGTGTGTGTGTGTGTGTGTGTGTGTGTGTGTACACACTAGTGGGGGTCCGGCCCTCAGATTGAAGTTTGTTCTAAGCCTCTTGTAGCCCAGATCGCTCCTTTGTGTGGGCCCACCATAGGCCGTTCCCCAACGGCCAATCAGACGCCACGGAGCCCGTTACTTCACTGTCTGGTGGCTGGGTCGAGTTGGGCGAGCATCTCCCCCCCACCCCTCCTCACACACACACACACACACACACACACACACACACACACACACACACACACCCTTCCACTCCCCCCAAAAAAGGAAAATGTATTTGAAGCAGGACAAAAAGAAGAAAAAAGTGATTCTGTGAAGACAAAAGTTCACTCTTGAACCTAAAAAAAAACCCTTAATGAAATGTTTTGAACATTTTCTTGCATTTTTCCAAATATATTATAAAACCAGGTCAAAAATAAATAACACCACCCGAATGAAAAGGCCTCTCTTTCCAGCTGGACAGCGTGTTGGTCCATGAGAAAGTATCAACAGAGGAATGAAAGGTCTCTGGAGGAGCCGTCCTGAAGCCTTTCTGTGTTAGCGACTCCATGAGCATCAGGATGGATTACTGAACACCGACTGGGCCTCAGCAACGCAAAAGAGCTCCAACCAGCTCCACAGAGACTCACAATGACTGAAAAAGTGCAAACAACTACAAAAGGATGGAAAACTACTGAAGAAAATAGCCAAAACAACTACAAAAGGATGAAAAGTAACAACAAAAAGAGGCAAAACAACTACAAAAGGATGAAAAGTAACAACAAAAAGAGGCAAAACAACTACAAAAGGATGAAAAGTAACAACAAAAAGAGGCAAAACAACTACAAAAGGATGAAAAGTAACAACAAAAAGAGGCAAAACAACTACAAAAAGATAAAGAATAACAGAAAGACACAAAGCAACAATAAAAATACTTAGAATGACCCTAAAAAGACACAAATACAAAGAGATACAAAAAGACAAAAACAGCTACATTGTATCATCATCCATGTCCTTGAAGATCAAACCGACACTTTGACCTTCAGCTACTGAGACATTTAGTATTGATTAGTAGTGATTGTCTCAAGTCGAGTAGTCCTCCTTCGACAACATCCACTTTGTGCTGAGGATATCCAACCGTGTGTGTGTGTGTGTGTGTGTGTGTGTGTTTGTGTAAGTTACGGTTGTAAAATCAACAGCATTAAAGAGCGGAACAACCAAACACTAAAAGACACATGGCTTACTTTACTACCATTTCTAGAGAGCTGCTCTCTTGGAAAGTAAAAATAACTGGTAGTGTGTGTGTGTGTGTGTGTGTGTGTGTGTGTGTGTGTGTGTGTGTGTGTGTGTGTGTGTGTGTGTGTGTGTGTGTGTGTGTGTGTGAGTTGGACGCAGGCCAGCTATCGGCATCCCGGCTGCACGGTCGAGTCTCCACGTCCAATTAAAATTTCAGCCAGAAACGAGGAGTTGGTTCATTTCCCACTGGAGTAAAATCTATTGTCCGAGAACACAAAGCTCTGATTATCGTGGAGGTGCTGAAATTTATGAATGGGCTCAAAAGTTGGCAGCCATTTACAAACATTTGGATACAAAAAAATGCCTCAATTCTACTCGAGCGTGAAGGGATTCGTCATTGCGTGTGAGCGAGAGAGAAAAACGTTCTGGTGGTCAGGAGAGAGAATGCAGCTTCAGCACATGAAGCATAGACTTCTATACAACCAGAGGAGTCGCCCCCTGGTGGTCAGGAGAGAGAATGCAGCTGTAACACATGAAGCATAGACTTCTATACAACCAGAGGAGTCGCCCCCTGGTGGTCAGGAGAGAGAATGCAGCTGTAACACATGAAGCATAGACTTCTATACAACCAGAGGAGTCGCCCCCTGGTGGTCAGGAGAGAGAATGCAGCTTCAACACATGAAGCATAGACTTCTATACAACCAGAGGAGTCGCCCCCTGGTGGTCAGGAGAGAGAATGCAGCTTCAACACATGAAGCATAGACTTCTATACAACCAGAGGAGTCGCCCTCTGGTGGTCAGGAGAGAGAATGCAGCTGTAACACATGAAGCATAGACTTCTATACAACCAGAGGAGTCGCCCCCTGGTGGTCAGGAGAGAGAATGCAGCTTCAACACATGAAGCATAGACTTCTATACAACCAGAGGAGTCGCCCCCTGGTGGTCAGGAGAGAGAATGCAGCTTCAACGCATGAAGCATAGACTTCTATACAACCAGAGGAGTCGCCCCCTGGTGGTCAGGAGAGAGAATGCAGCTTTAACACATGAAACATAGACTTCTATACAACCAGAATCCTCCTGTTTCCTGACCAGGCCGGCCATATTGCAAAGAGACGCAACAAGTAATAATAAATCTCTGAGGGGAATCCAGGAGGTTAATCTGACTGCTAATGCTTAATCTCGCTGTTCTTCCCTCAATCCATCCTCCATTCTTCCCTCTATACAACCCTTCCTCCTCCTCCTCCCGCTCGGCTCTGGTTTGAAGGGTCAGTGAGTTTGCCCTCAGAGAGGTCTGGACAGGAAGAGCGGGGTGGAGGGGTGTGGCATGTTGACCAGTGTCTTTGATCCCTCTGGGGGGTCACGACCCCTCTTATTCCACCTGATCAACACGGTTCTGACCTCGTGGTCCGACCCCCAGTGGGCCTCTGGGGCTCAGCGGAGGTGCAGGGGAAGAGGGGTTGTTGGAGGAATTCTTCGTCTTTCCCGAGGGGTTCCTCACTTTTCGTCGTTAAACATTATTTTTTAACACGTTGTCTTGAAACATCAGCTTTATTACAACTCCTTGTTTAAAATATGTTGTTGTTCTAAAAAAAAAAAGTATTGCAAAACCCGTGAAAAAGAGAAAAGAGATCTTTTAAAAATATATTTTTTTCAACCTGGCAAAGAAAGTCTTTGTCTCATTGTTCTCTCTTTTTAATGAAGCTCTGGTGTTTGTATGTGAAGGAGGAGAAAAGTCTCTACTGTCATCAGGATGGAATCACAGCTTTTATTAAGTGTTTAAATAACTGAATCAATGGCGCCACCTGCTGCTCGCTGGGCGGTGGCGCCTTTTAGAGAGGAGCGCTGAGGATGAAGATATGAACAGGAACCATTTAAACTGCTGAAATGACCAAACATATTGTTCTTATATCAGGACATAGTCACAAAAGTCTTTTATTTTTCTCCGTCCGGTCATTAAATGTGCTTTTGATGGAATGAAATGTGTTTTTTTTTTTTCTGATAAACACAAACAGATGACACTACGTATACTTCCTGCCAGCTCTGGTGCATGAAGTCATCACCACAGTTCTTTTTTTTTAATGCCAGTAATCAACTGGAGAAGTTTCATGGTGATATATGTTGATTATTTTATCTTTTTTTTAATTTTAAACCTCCCTTAAAATATCCTCCTCTCCTCACTCTGACCAGCAGGGGGCGACGTGGCGCCTCACGGAGGAAGTAAGTAATTAATACATGAACATCTGTGATTAAATGACAGCTGTTTTGAGTATTAATTATACATTTGATTGACATCTGACCAATTAATTAGGTACACCTGTCATGTTTTGTATATTGTGTTGTACTGATG
Source organism: Clinocottus analis (assembly GCF_023055335.1). Classification (NCBI taxonomy): domain Eukaryota; kingdom Metazoa; phylum Chordata; class Actinopteri; order Perciformes; family Cottidae; genus Clinocottus; species Clinocottus analis. The sequence goes on from NW_027175876.1 coordinate 99,231, forward strand.
GTTGTCTCTATTATTTTGTCCACCCCATTTAAGCTATCAGTGAATATACGAGGCCCATCTCTGCATGAAGAAACCCCCTGGTGGTCAGGAGAGAGAATGCAGCTTCAACACATGAAGCATAGACTTCTATACAACCAGAGGAGTCGCCCCCTGGTGGTCAGGAGAGAGAATGCAGCTTTAACACATGAAGCATAGACTTCTATACAACCAGAGGAGTCGCCCCTTGGTGGTCAGGAGAGAGAATGCAGCTTCAACACATGAAGCATAGACTTCTATACAACCAGAGGAGTCGCCCCCTGGTGGTCAGGAGAGAGAATGCAGCTTTAACACATGAAGCATAGACTTCTATGCAACCAGAGGAGTCGCCCCCTGGTGGTCAGGAGAGAGAATGCAGCTTCAACACATGAAGCATAGACTTCTATACAACCAGAGGAGTCGCCCCCTGGTGGTCAGGAGAGAGAATGCAGCTTTAACACATGAAGCATAGACTTCTATACAACCAGAGGAGTCGCCCCCTGGTGGTCAGGAGAGAGAATGCAGCTTTATCATATGAAGTATAGACTTCTATACAACCGCAGGACTCACCTCGATCCTCCTGACCAGGCCAACCAACCGGCCATGTAAATGTGCATTATTTATTTAAGCAGCAGTGCATTGTGGGACGGGTCTTTCCCCTGTAATTTGCAGACAATGAGCGGACCCTCTGAACCCTCTGGGTCCTCTGGGCCCTCTGGGTCCTCTGGGTCCTCTGGGTCCTCTGGGCCCTCTGGGTCCTCTGGGTCCTCTGGGTCCTCTGGGCGTCCTCGTGTGAACTCGGTTCGGCCCTCTGAGCTTCAGACATGAATCAAAGCGGCGCTCCGGGAGGCGACAGCTGCTCCAGAGCTCTTTCCCGATGCCGGTCCACGATGCATTCAATTAGCTCCGACACCGGCCCGCCAGGGCTGAGGGCAATTGTTGGCGTTCTCCCCAGGGACCCGTTACTTTCCCTCTACCCCCCCCCCCCCCCCGCCCCTCCCTCTCCTCCTACAGGGCTTCCCCGGCCCCTCCCCCGCTGACAGCAGACTAAACAGCCCTCAGACTGTGTGGCATTAAAGCATCAGAACCGGCTCGTCTGGAGAGATTTAATATGTTGCATGTTTTTAATTCAGTCCAGTTGTACGAGATTTAAATTCAGAGATTTTTATTTTTCCTTTTGCTGTTTGATTGCTCATTTATTCTACTTGTGTTTTGTTTGGCAAATGTTTGCGCTGTTACCTTATCTTTATGTCTTATCCTTATCTTATCCAACATATTGTATCTTAGCTCGTTTCATCTTATCTTATCCTTCTCATCTTATTCAACATATCTTAACTTGTTTCATCTTATCTTATCCTTCTTAATTTTCTTTGTGAGAAATGTCTTCTTTTTACTTTCTGTAAAAGAGTCAAAAGAACACACAGAACAAAACCCTCTCGTTCTCTTGAGTTCCCAAATGCCATTTTAAGACGTAATGAAGCCGCAACCTTCCTTCGTAGCAGCAGACCATTTCGTGCTGACACTTCAGGAGAAGAACTTTTGTATTTCTTCCACTTCTTTATTTTGTTGGTTCAAGTTTGACGTCGTTGTTTCCGTGGAGGCGCTTTGAGGGATAAGTAGGCGGATACAATGGACATTAATTCAGCATGTTTAAGTGCAGCTGTCTGGTCACTGAGCAGGTGCACCGCCCTCCTCCCACCACCCATCCATTCATCCATTCATCCACCCATCCATCCATGTAGCTGTGTTTCATAAACCCTGTGAGGAAGTGAGCCCACGTTTATGAGTTATGATCTCACAGAGCTAAATTTCTTCAATCTTTCTATCTGAGGTTGCAACGCTTTCCTCTCTCCTCCTCTTTTCTCCTCTTTTCCTCCTCTTTCCTCCACCAGTTCTTCTGTCACTTCATCCCTCCAGGAAGACTTTACTGTCAGGCAACAAAAAAAGAAAGTTCCCTCCCTGGAGGCCCGAGAGAATATCCTAAAAAAATACAACAAAAAGCTTAATATGAACCTGCAAGAGACACTTTATGAGGAAGATACATGAGGCAGTTTGTGTTCGACGTCTTTCATAAAATAATTCAACATACTTATTATCTAAGAAGGCAGAAAGAAAGACCAGTAAAGATCATCTCAGCACTGCTGCTTTATAGCGTCGCGTTAGCATTGAAACTACTTTCTAGCTCTGAATGTTCCAGTTTGAGTCAAACTGGAACAGGATGCAGGCGTCTGCAGCGTGAAGCTCTGAAACTCTATTTTAGTGTAAAACGCACACGAGGCATGAGCATTTACGTCTTTATTCAACTATACAGATCGTTCCCTTTGTGTGTTTCCAGCTTTAAGGGTCTCTGGAGTGAAAGAGGCCTTAAGTACGACGCTTCATTGCAGTCCGTATGTTTCTTCATTCTGCAGCTGAAACACGGAATCAGTGGAAGAAGTTAGAAATGAAAGTATTGCTGATTTAGAGGCTAAAAACCTGCAGACATACGACCCTTTAAGGACTAATAATGAAGGAAAATGAGTGACATTGAGGCCCCTAATTTTGCCTCAGGCCTCCAAAACACCCCCCCCCCCCCTCTCTCCACCACCCGCCTCTCCATCTTCATCCTCCATTTTCCCTCCAGCATCCTTTCTCCATCCCTCCATCCATCCGTCACCTTTCAGCTGCACGTTCTCCATCTTTCTGCCACCTTGCTCTCTCTCTTTCTTTCTCTCTGCGTCCCTTTTCATATCTGTTGCCTTTTCATCCGTCACTCCCCCTCCTTCCTCTCCTCCCTCTCCTCCCTCCTCCTCCCCCAGCCGGTGGCGTCCATACACGGAGCGCAGACTCTCTTGTTGTCAGTCACTTTCCCGACGAACAGACGGCGGCAGCAACAGCAGCAACAGCAGCAACAGCAACAGCAACAGCAGCAGCAGCAGCAACAGCAGGGGGAGCGGAGACTGTAATCCCCCCCTCACCCCCTCCTCCTCCAACCTAAATCCACCCCACCCCTTTCCAAAAAAAAAAAAAAAAACAGAAACCGGTGGCAAAACCTCGCGGGACACCTGTGCTGCTGGATACCATCTTTTTTTGTGTTGGTCTTTGATGCATTTTGAGATCTAAATTGACACCCACGTTGTGGATGATGAGGATGAGCAGCAGTGGGGATTAACACGGGGATGCAGACGCGGAAACAAGCGGCTAAATCTGCCACCACCACCACCACCTACACCACCACCAGCACCACCAGCAGCGGCGGCGGCGGCGGCACCAGCAGCATCCGTCGGTCGGCGGATGGAGACGCGTCGTGAAGGCGGAGTGATGCTGGTGCTGATGATATAGCAAACTGCTGCAGGCTTCGTGTCGCATTGCCTGGCCGCCGCCGGGGAGACGGGGATGCTGTCGTCGTCATCGTGTCACAGAGAGCCAGAGAGAGAGAGAGAGAAAGAGAGGAGCGGCTTTGACATGGAGGGAAGCGGCTGTGTGAGCTCGGGCCGCCCGCATCAGCGGGTTGGATGCGCCGCCTGAAGCCCCCGCGGAGTCGGTACACGCGCGCGCGGTGGTGGTGGTGTTGGTGGTGTTGATGGTGGTGGTGGGGAGGAAAGAAAGCTGAAAAAAAAACACACAATAAAAGTTGAATTCTCGCCGGCGGGATTGAAATGTTTCCCCGTGCGTAAAAGTGAGCGGCCCGTGTGCTTATAATGCTCCATAGGAGCATCACAGCAGCAGCAGCGTCTGTGCCAGTTCAGGGTGGATTACGTGTGCAGAGCAGCAGGCCTCCATCAGAGGGCAGCTCCTGAGCCGTCAAGAGGAAGCAAAGCCCACCCTGTTGCTGGAGGTAACCGTCGATTCTGCTGTTTCCGCTGGACACCGGTGTGCTGCGGGCCCCCTGGGGGAGGAGGGACAGCTGTTGCCAAAAGATGACTCACTTGCAGGCCGGCCTGTCTCCAGAGACCCTGGAGAAGGCCAAGGCGGAGCTGAAGGAGAACCCGGAGACGCTACACCAGGACATCCAGGAGGTCCGGGACATGATCATCACCCGGCCGGACATCGGCTTCCTCAGGACCGACGACCCGTTCATCCTCAGGTTCCTCCGGGCGAGGAAGTTCAACCACTTCGAGGCGTTCCGGCTGCTGGCCCAGTACTTTGAGTACCGGCAGCAGAACCTGGACATGTTCAAGAACCTGAAAGCGACGGACCCGGGGATCAAGCAGGCCCTGAAGGACGGCTTCCCCGGCGTGCTGTCCAACCTGGACAGATACGGCAGGAAGATACTGGTGCTGTTCGCCGCCAACTGGGACCAGAGCAGGTAACGGAGAGGCCGGGACGTCTGTGTCGTCTGAGAAAACACATGCAGGAGAGCAGAGAGTCTGCGTGTTAAAATACACGATAATTAAGTGGAGTCTGGTTTGTGGAGCATCACACGATGACCGTTCATCAGGAAACAAACTTTCTCTAATCAGTTGTGGAGAAATACACGAGTCGCCACGTGGACGCCTGAAATAAAACGGCCATGTGCTGTCGTCTGACTCCAAATTCACTGTTTCCACTTTTAGGGTCTGGTAGACTTCTTTGAGTCCGTCGGCACAACTTTATTTTTTTGGGATGACGACATTAAGGTTCAGGCAACCCCAAAAAAACACTGAGTTAGGTTTTGGAAGAACATCACGGATGGCCTTAAAACAACTACGTAGCAATTAGGTTTAGGCATCAACACCAAGTTAAGTTGACGCAACAAAACCAACGGTTAAATTTAGTGACGCAACCAAACTAACAGTTAGGTTGATGCAACAAAACCAACAGACAAGCAACAAAACCAACGGTTAAGTTTAAGCAACGAAACCAACAGTTAAGTTTAAGCAACAAAACCAACGGTGTTGTTTTTTGGGGTAAAGTATTCTTTTAAATTGACTTTTAGTTTCACACAGGACATGGACTCTGGCCTCCTGTGTGCTAGTCCCCAACCTCCACTTTGTAAATTACACTTAGGAGGATTACATGCACATTGATTACGTGGGTTATATATGAATATATAAGCATTACTTGCCCCTGAGTGGAGCTACAAACTGTTTCAGAATTTAAGTTCAGTCAATTTAAGAGCCGTGATATTCTCTCCTCTCCTGTTTCTTTTCCTTCAGATACACATTCGTGGACATCCTGAGGGCGATCCTGCTGTCGTTGGAGTCCATGATAGAAGATCCGGAGCTGCAGGTCAACGGTTTCATCCTCATCATCGACTGGAGCAACTTCACCTTCAAGCAGGCGTCCAAGCTGACTCCCAGCATGCTGCGGCTGGCCATCGAGGGGCTGCAGGTGAGCGCGGGCTTTGTTGGTGTTGTTGTTGTTGTTGACTGAGGTTTTCATCCCAAGACATCATTTAAATCGTGACTATGAACTTTACCAAGTAGTTTTAGAGCTATTTTATCCTTTAGGTCTCACTGACTTATTGTAAAAGTTGGGTTACAAGCCGCTCCTACCTTTGCTAGGTGTCCCCATAGCACGCTAGCACTGAAGCTAGCTCCCCGCTGCTGCTGCTGCCCGGTCAAGCCGGGGCAGGTCTCGCTACCTTCGGTGGTTGTCGGGGAGCTAGCTCCCGCTAGTAGGCAGCTAGCGGGAAGCTAGTGATAAACTAGAAGCATCGCTAGCTGGTTACAGAGGCGAGCTAGCGGGAACACCCACCAAAGCTAGTAGCGGCTTGTAACTTGACTTTTATGGTGTTAAAAAAGAGCCAGAGCAGCACCAGTTGGCATATAAAAGAAAAATTAATTTACATTTCACACATCACATTCATACTGGTGCTTAATGATATGGAAGCAAACACATTTCTCATAAAAAATAAGTTGTCTTGATAACAAATTATGATTTTAAAAAACAGGTTTTAGAACCTGGAACCAGCGAATGTTTCAAGTGTAAATTGAACATCTTCGGGGTTGTGGATCGTTGACTTGATGAAACAAACGATCTGAAGACCTGATGCTTTAAAACTTTCTGACATTTCTTTGATTGAAGAATGCCAAAGATTTTGTAAATACAATCGACAGGTATTGGAAATAAGCACGAGCCTCTCCCAGGACGAGCCTGCAACACATTCTCAGTTGCTCAGAGCTCGCTTCATGCATGGCGTCTTCACAAAATAACCTTCTGTCTTCACAGGAAGTCAGGTCCAGGTCATGTTTAGGGAAGCTGGTGGTTGACTCGTGGATGTATGCAGGGAGCTGAATGCAGCGCTGGAGGCGCTTCACTCTTATGGAAGTTGCTCCGTGGTGCATGAAGCAAGATTTAAAAAAAAAAAAGTCCTTCAGCTAAATATAAAGCGACCCGGATTTTCAGGTCTTTTGAGTCCATTAAGCGTAAAGCTTCCTTTAGCCCCGCCTCCCAGCCCTCTGTTCGGCCTCGCTCTCATTCACGTGAACGGGAGGAAGGAAAATAACTCCGTATTCAGCCGTTATTTTACAACTGTCAGGACACACTGGTTTAAAAAAGGGATATTTAAAGATGTTGAGGAGTTACAGACGCCCTTTTTTCCCCCCCGATGTACGTCAAAGAGGAGACGACCGAGTCATGTGACTCGACACCAACGACACCAAACGTGACAGAAACGGTTTCAACATTGAATTTTAGTTAATTTAATGGACACAGAGAGACGTTACCTGGTGAAAGTCCTGTTGGTTTGTCGAGTGTTTGAGTCTCTGGCAGACATTTTGAGTCCTTTACGAGCCCTTTTCCGTAAGTCGGCGTTAGATGTCAACTTTGCCGAAGGAAATTTCCCACAATTCATCGCAATGTTACGGTAAACACACCACCAGTTACCAATGGAAGAGTTCTGTGTTCAGCGCAATAAATAACTTTCACCCAACAACATTAAGGATTATTTTCATCCTATATTTTATTTTATTTTTTATTAAGGCGACGACATAAGAGGAGGAAATCTCCTCCCTGAGGGTAAAAGATGGTGAAAACATTAAATTGTAATTGATCCCCATTGCAACATGTAGAGGTAGCTCCCTTTGCTCCTTCATTTCCCCCAGAGATCGTACCCGGTGGTAATAAGTGAAGCTTATTGGGAATCAATGTAAATGCTGGTGGGTTCATTATCCTACAGCCGTTACATTATGCAGTCAACTTTTGCCTTATTCAGTGTGTAACTCACGCTGATTTCTACGTTAGTGCTTTGCATGCAGCGGTGCTGCGGCTGAAGTGCTAACGAGCCGCTCAGCTGCAACGATAAAGGATGCACAAACGCGTTTGGATCCATTATTCATCACCAGCTGCAGCGTTTGAGCAAAACAGGCAAAGCCGCGGACGCATGCAGCCGCTTTCCCAGTTAGTCTCCACCTCGTCAATTAGTTTAGATAAAACGTTGTCAGCTGTGTGTCTGCCGGGTGAAGTACGTCAGGGAGTCAATGCTTCATGTGTTGAAGCTGCATTCTCTCTCCTGACCACCAGGGGGCGAATCGACTTGTTTCTGATCCTGTAGAAGGTTTAACAGTAAAGCTGGATATCTAATCATATTTAACTTGAATAGTAAATTGTGATAACTTAATGTCATCAGTGTGATCAATATTTCTTCTTATTCGTCGTCGTGTAAATAAATTAAGTAAGATGTAAATAAATATGACACGTCTTCATAAGCAGGAATCTTCTCCCTCCTCCGTTCTCTGTAAACATTCGTTATCTGACGTGTCAGCGGTTTACGGTCGTACGTTGGGAAAAATCTTCCACCTTTTTTTTTTTTTGCGGACGCAAGCAAGAGCATCAGCGTGAAGCGTCCACACATAACACACTCCTGACGGCTCTCCAGACACAGATTAGAGCCTGAATTATTAATATGGGCTATTAGCTGAGCCCTGAGTCACTCCTGCTTCTCTTCTGAGGCGGATGACGAAGCGAAGAAGAAGAAGAAGAAGAAGAAGACGAAGAAGAAGAAGAAGAAGAAGAAGAAGAAGAAGAAGAAGACGAAGAAGAAGAAGAAGAAGAGCAATCTGACTTTCATTTGATTTGACAAATGAAATGCAAAAAAATATCACAGAGGATGTTCGCGTCTGGCAGTAAATTCAAACGTATTGTTTTCAACTGCACAGGAAAACACATTTAAAGGCTATAAAGATATTTATTGTCTTTATTGTCAAGAAAACAAATCCTGCTCCCAAATGCTGCTCCCCAGTGCATCGCATGGGGATCAATCCGCTGCTGAAAATACTCCCTCACAAATGCATCTGTTTCTCTTTGTGAAGCGTTTTTATTTTTTTACTAAATGTTTTGATTCATAACTTTAGTGGGATCCAAAGTATTTAGAGGGAGGAGCGTTGTGGATTTGTTGTATTATTGTTTGACAATATAGCTAGTTAATAGGCTAAGTAGTTAACAGTCTCTCTAGTTAATAGTCTCAGTAGTTAACAATCTCTGTAGTTACCAGTCTCAGTAGTTAACAGTCTCTCTAGTTAAGAGTCTCTCTAGTTACCAGTCTCTCTAGTTAACAGGCTCAGTAGTTAAACATCCTCAGTGAGTCGGTCTCAGCATCCGACGTACGGTCCTGAAGGAGCGATAAGGAGCCGTGAGTGTTTGAAGCAGCTGAGTCAGACTCACCTGCCGCTTGAGGGTTTATCAGTTTGCGGGTTAGCACCTTTGTATCTCCTGCCGCTGCCATCGCTTCTCTTAGTTTTGTGTCAGATTTCATAATATGACAGTAATAAGTAATCTCCCCAAAACTAAAAATAGGGCAACAACACTTTAACAAACTGTTTAATATTAAAAGCAGGATCGTTAGTGTCATGACCCCTGAAGGTCGACAAGTCCAACCCTTCGCCTGCCTTGTGCTCCATTAAAGACTCTTCAAGAGCAAATACTACTGAGACCATTGATGTACTTAAACACATCAGTACACACAGTGTGCGGGGCAGCCGTGTCCTGGGTTTCCTCGTCTTGGTTGAACTTAATCGTTTTGTCCTGCACTATTCCTTCAGGATGGGACTATTCGTAGAAAAAGCCAAATGCCGTCTTTTTGGGGATTTTCAGCGGGTGACGAGTCCAGACCAGTTACTTTGAAGTCATATGAAACGATCTAATCGCTCTAAACTTAAGCGTGACAACGTTATCTTGAGAAACTACACTTCAACATCCTGAAATTAGATTTCTAACCATAGTCTTGAATGCCCTCCTTTTTTTGTTACAACGTAAGAAAATCTCATGGTCTCGTCCTCCGTGTCGATGCGGCTCAATCTGCCTCCGCTGTGATTTCCTCTTCGGCATGGAAATACAAAAAAGCATGTAGGCCACATGCCTGGGGATCCACTTTTGTAGCACACAGTATGCTGGAGGATCAGAGACGGGTACAGTCGTCTGGATCTACACCCCCCGAAAAACACCGCAGAGTTTGTGTTTGTTTTTCCTATTTTTTTTGTGTGTCACTCGTCAAGAGGCTGGCTGGAACATGTGTGGAGAGGAAAGTGTGGTAAAAAAAAGCTGTGGTTACTTTAGTTAAACTCTCACCACACGTCCACAATGAAACGACACATTATCGAGTGAAACTGTTCTGTTTTTTTCGTAAACGTTGCGCGAAGATATTCCAGGGATTATCGGCACGACAGCGGATGAAGATGGCCGATGGATAATATGATATTTTCTGCGCAATAAGGGATATTTTAGTGTGAGTGTGGAGGAAAAGCCCTTGGAAATTGTAACGGGGGGTTGATCCTCTGAGGAGTTTGAGAGTTTTTGGTGATTTTCACAGCCATCAAGCTTGAGGAATCTCGATAAATTATTGCATAACACAGGAAGTCAACAAAAACTCAAAACAGTTGGAGTCATCCTACGGGACGTTTAGTAAGAACAACGTCTGTGGTTGCAGGGGGGAAGTCCGTCCGATGTAGTTGATTGTTCAGTTCATCAATCAGGGTCGTGACCCCAGACTGCTCGTGAAAGGGTTCTAGGCCCTCTCATACGGTAACGCGCACAGCTTCACCTAAATGTCTTTAATACGCCGCCATACAAGAGATTATATGAAAGCGTCTGTGAAAACACAAGAGGTGAGACGTAAGCGGTACGCGATTCAAACCCATCCGGCTCGTAATCCTGCAGGATTACAACATTACGGAGGGATTAAAACTTCAGTCACTTTTTTTGAGGTGTTCGTACTTCTCGAAACAATCAAAGTAATGTCTCCAGAACGGTGAAACAACGTCATTTATAGATCATCATGACAGAGACAGAAACATTTCACAATGTTTTTGATAGAATAAAACAAAAGAAATGTTATAATTTAACATTTCACCATCTTTTAAATATCACCGTTATTTCTTTGTTAAAGCTCAAACATAAGTGTTTTTATTTCAGACTTATTGATCATGTTTGCAGTGTTTTTGTTCCTGTGAACACACACAGGCTCAGACACCTGTAGACGTCGTGTCTGAGGTCAGAGATGTTAATCGCCTCGTTAAGGTGATCCGTCACCGCCCGACCTCGCTGACCTCAGACCAGCGACCTGCCACTCAGTAATGGATCTCTGGCGGCCAGCGGACCGAAGCTGTATGTGTGTGTCCTCATTTAGATCTTTTAACGTCTGAATAAAGAGGATTCTTACACCCGTCTCGACGCGATTAGATAAAAATGACTCGAGGAATCGGATCAGTGCATCCTAATGCTGCGTTCACAACAAAAGCGTTGCGAATATTCACGTTACTGGCGTCAGGTTTAAAAGATCGTTCTTTAATCAACATCTGTGCCGTTATATTTAGCGATGCCCTTTCATCTGACATCTTGACCGTTTTCCTCTCTTCTTTTTTTTAAGATCTTAAATCTTAACTTGACTTGAGGCAGCAGAGTAAAAAGGAGAGTAGACAAAAAGGAAATGGACTCATTGATTCAAGAAAGAAAATGCCATTTTCCTGTCGCAGTACAATTGACTGAACATTGATTAAAGAGAGAATCCACGTCAGAGAAAGTGATTCCTCCTCCTCATCATCCTCCTCCTCCTCTTCCTCCTTCTCCTCCTCCTCCTCCTCCTCCTCCTCCTCTTCTGTCCCCTCTGGCCTCTCCACCCCTTTTACTTTTGTTTTCTTTACCCTCCCCCCTTCTCGCTCTCTCTTAAACAACCTCATCATCCTCCCCTTCCCGCTTATCCCCCCCCCCTCTCTCTCACCCTCCCTCCCTCTTACTCTCTCTCTCTCTCTCTCTCTCTCTCTCTCTCTCTCTCTCTCTCTCTTTCTCTCTCTCTCTTTCTCTCTCTCTTCAGTCACTCCATCATTGTTCCTCAGATAAAATTTTCTTTATGTGATTTTCAGTTTCTGGAAAGAAAAAAAACGTCTTCTGAAGCTTCGCGCTTCATCTTTCTCTTCAAAGAGGAACTCAATAATCATGCAGTTTATTTATATGGATATTTTTGTCAAACATTTTGAAATAAATAGTGATAGAAATCCTCAGAAAAATTCTCCTTCCCGCTGTCACGTTTTCCACATTTCTTTTCTCGTTGAACCTAAAAAAGAAGCGTCTTCTTCCTCCTCCCTGAGCAGCCAGATGCAGGATATTGAACCCCTCCTCCCTCCTTCCTCCCTCCTCCTCCTCTTTCTTCCTCCACCCTCCTCCCGCTACATCCCACCATCGCCATGTTGCCGTGGCAACGCGTCCGGCCTGCCACGCTATCTGCTCTGCCCTCTCCCTCCAGACGAGCTTTCCTTTAGTCGCGGCGGCCGAGACATGAAAACACATTTCTGGGTCTCTTCTTCTTCCTCCTCCTCTCCGAAGACTCGGCCGGTCAGCGAGTTCATTACCGTGAACGTATGATGTGAGTTATGGATAATTAATAACTCAGTGTGTGTACTCACTGCGGCAGAATATGAATACAGACACAGAGGAACAGTAACGATGTTTTTAAGACATTTTATTAAACAGATACCTGCTGCAAAGTAGCATGTAGCATGTAGCATCAAGCTCTGGTGATATGATATTTCACATTTCACTTAGCTGACGCTTTCATCCACTACAAAGTGCTATCAGTAAGAGACATTTAAGTGCTACTAAAGTGCTACTTTCCTTATTCACGGTGTAGTCCATAAAGATGTCTTTTTAATCTGCGACTGAATTTTAAATGGACGTATTTTAAAGATATTTTCTGCGTTTGGAGCGTCAAGACAAACCAGATGTTTGTTTTTTTTCACAGCTTTGTGACATTTTATATTCTAACCGAATACTCATCTAATCAAGCAGATACTTAGATCAGAAAGCAGATGAATCACTACTTTAACCTTTTGGAAACATTCAGACAATCTTTTGCCATTAAATTTGTAATTCTTCCATTTTTGAACCGAACAATACAGTTTTTTGACTGAAACTCCTTCCTAACAGGACAATTCTTTGTTTATTGTTGCAGATTCTGATTCTTTAGGTCCTAATCTTTCCAAAAAGGTGTCTTATTGACGCTCCAAGAGGCTTTTCTGGGGAATCTGGCTCATATCATGCTGGATGTTCATAGTTACCATCAAAATATCTTCTTTTGCAGATATACATTTTTTACCCAAGACTTTGCTGAACAAATAAATACAACAAACACACGTATTGTGATTAATTTGGGGTTCATACGACGACTCAAACACAGGGAGAAAGAGGTCAAGAGCCCATATTGGTTCCACAGTTTTCAGCGTGTTCAGAAAGCTTCACTCACCACGTCGGTTTAGTAAAAGTCGTTTGGTAAATCGTCTCCTGGTTTGATTTTTGACTGAATGTCAAAAACCGAACTCTAAAAGACTCCTTAATGAATTTTTCATGGGGCCCGGTGCGGCGGGAGTGTGCGCTTGTCTCTTTTTCCAGAGGCCGAACGTCTGCCACATTATGCACACGCGGCAGATCGGCACCAGACTCGGCGAACTCTCCGTGGATTCGCTCGCCGCATTAGAAACGTTACGCAACGCCGAGACTAACCGGGGGGCTCCTGAGGAAACGGTGCCGACAGCGTCTGCAAGAAAAAGACAGTCGAGTAGATTCCCACCGACTTGACGGCGGCTTCGGTCTGATATCTTGAAGCATTAAATCAAACGTGGCGATCCTCCTCCTTCCTCGCCATCATCAGCGCGTATAATGAATGATAAATAAACCCTTTAATTTGAATCTCAAGCAGTGTGATTAAGATAGCGGATTCATTAGATGCTTTAAACATCACACACGCAGTGAACAGGAAACGGGTTTTTAGCGTTCATTACCTCGACTTCTTCCCGTCCGATTGACTCACAGTTCACCCGAAGACATCGATCCCGGTGATCCGGACCGACAGTGGAGTCTGTGAACAGGAAGCGAGAGCGGACAAACTGGTTTCTTCTCGACGTGACAGCTGCAGTATTGATCACCTCTCCGGCTTTTATCTTACGACTGCGGCCGTCCGTTTTCTCCCGATTCAATAAAAAGACGAATCGCGCTAAAGGTTCTCACTGATACGAAGGGTTTTGAAGAAAGACCAAACTCTGGTGCCACTATTTCAAGATCTGATTTCAGTTTGTTCGCTGAATGTGTCTTGGCCAGAAAACAACAGCGTGTCTAATCTCTCAGGATGTCCTAAATGCTCACAAAGCAGATTCACCCTTGAACTTTAAAGGGTGTACATACCTTTCGGTGTTTTACAACCTGGACACTATTTTCACATGTGTCTTTTGTGTCAAAGTGACAACAATTGTGTTGATTTGGTCCAGTATTGAGGGAGAGAGCTGGAGACAAACTCATATTTGAAGTTTTTGACAGCATTATGGAAGGAAAAACTTACAGAGAAATTAAACTCTTCTTTACCTTTTTCACGTTTGATCCAGTAGCCGGCGATATAATTCAACATTATAGTCTTTTCAGCGGAGTCATAGTGGTTTTGGGGTTTTGGCAATAAAAGCACAACCATGAAAAACTGGAACGCCGATCCTGTGATTGAGAGTCATGTGTGAGACAAATAAACAAATAGACTAACATTTCACTGGAAAGCACTGAATCAGGATCAGTTTAGTTTCTTTTTTAGGGGCTGCAGTTGAATTGGTGTGACCTCAGTGTGACCTCAGTGTGACCTCCAACAGGAACAAAGCTGTGAGGAGACGCTTGAGTCTTCTACTGTCTCTTAAAGTCATCAATTTGCTAGTAATCATGAACCAGGAAGTATTAAAAGAGCACAAAGAGAGAAAGAAAACAGAGAAAGGTGGTGAAACAATGTTTAAGGAGCAAAGAAAGGAACATGAATGATTTTACTTTTACAGAAACGGAGATGTCTGATTGGTTCAAAGGTGTTGGGAGTGAAAACAGCGACGAAAGTATATATGTGTGTGTGTGTGTGTGTGTGTGTGTGTGTGTGTGTCCAAAAGGTTAAATTTATCCGCCTAAGTGCAGCGTTCCTAAAGAGTGAAGCTGCTCTCCGTCGACCTCGCTGACGACTCACTCCTCTTTTCTCTTCTTTAAGTTCGAACGTCTCCTCTTGAAAGGTACTTTTTGTGTGTGTGTGTGTGTGTGTGTGTGTGTGTGTGAAGAACAAGCCAGCAACAAAACAAAGCCGTCACCCCGGGGCTACACTTTACATCCTGAAAAGAGGAAAAAGAAAAGCACTCGGATGGATTCACGAGTCACTTCTCCGCCCCCCTGATGTCTGACTGGAGGACTCGTCTGCTCATCCTGATGAGAAGCGACAGCAGAGCGGAGAGAGCTCATCACGCCGATGAAGACGAGGACGAAGAGGAAGAAGACGTGCGACCGCAACCTCCCCGACGACGACCGTCAGATGTTGTAACGTCAGCCGGCCCGATGGCGACGGCAGGGATTCAGACCTTTGCAGCTTTTTCTGGTCTTTTGTTATCAGGACAAAAATATTTACACACACAAAATAAAGTGTGTTACCACGAATAAGCTGCAGGTTCTGAGTTCTTTTTGTTTCTTTTCTGCTTCTTCAAACAGGAGATTATTATTTATCTCTAACACAACACTAGTAACTGGTAAAAATGTGCAAAAAAAAAGCATGAAATGAATAAATAAACACCAGTTTGATTGCATTTCCCTCGAGGGCCCAGAGAATGAAACACATCTGATATCTCATCAAAACAAGCCGACACAAGAGTGATTGATATTCCCTGGACTGCACAAAATAGAAATATGAATACGGAAAATAACTCAAAACAGAAATATCCTGAAGCCGAATAGATCAAATTCACTTTGATATAATGCTGAGAAAAGAAAAGAAGCAAAATAATCACATTTTATCAGCAGAAATCTCACAGAATCTGTTTTTTTTATTCTGATTTGGGCCATTTTTCTTTTTAAGAACTTCATTCCCTTCTGTCTCGATCTCCTTGTGATCAATAATTAAGAGCGTTATGTGACTTTTTGGTTTCGTCTGAATTCAACTTAATTTGATCAAAATCTCAAACTATCACTTTAAAGTTACTTCAAACAGTTAAAACACTTTTTATCGTGTCCTTTACTGCTCTGAAGACATCAAAAGTCCTCGAAGCAACTGGTAGCGTGTGCGTGTGTGTGTGCGTGCGTGTGTGTGTGTGTGTGTGTGTGTGCGTGTGTGTGTGTGTGTGTGTGTGTTATCTGTTAAAGGACACACAGAGTATCCTTAAGGTGAACTTGCTGCTTGAGTGTAGATCTTTCTGTCAGTTGACTTTCTTCACGCTTCGAGCGGATGTCGACACGTCACACGTCGTTACCGCTGAGTGTCGGTGTGTTTGACCTGCAGTGTGTGTGTGTGTGTGTGTGTGTGTGTGTGTGTGTGTGTGTGTGTGTGTGTGTGTGTGTCTCCCACCACCCTCTGGACGCACTGATGCTGCGTTTCAGGTCACGTCGGACAGAAGGCAGCGATGGAAAAGATTGTCGTGGTTAAAACAGTTTTCACACATCCGACAGCCCAACATGGCAGCTGTCAGAGTTACTGCTGCGCATGAGGAATAATGTTGGATGTGTGTGTGTGTCTGTGTGCGTGTGTGTGTGTGCGTGTGTGTGGTTTGTAATGTGTAGAATCCCTGTGTATATCGAGGAGCCATTGTTGATTTATTTGTCACGTAACTAGTTTACTTGTGTAGTTATTTTTTACCCAAATAATTATCTTATTCTGGTTGTATAGAAGTCTATGCTTCATGTGTTGAAGCTGCATTCTCTCTCCTGACCACCAGGGGGCGACTCCTCTGGTTGTATAGAAGTCTATGCTTCATGTGTTAAAGCTGCATTCTCTCTCCTGACCACCAGGGGGCGACTCCTCTGGTTGTATAGAAGTCTATGCTTCATGTGTTAAAGCTGCATTCTCTCTCCTGACCACCAGGGGGCGACTCCTCTGGTTGTATAGAACACTCTCTCTCTCTCTCTCTCTCTCTCTCTCTCTCTCTCTCTCTCTCTCTCTCTGTGATAACTGTGTGCTGCGTTCAGGAGCTCTGTTGTATCCTGTAGCGTTTCCCATCCGGCGCTGTGGAGAGCGTTTCCTGTCTCTGATGAGATTAGAGACGTTTAGAGAACTAACCTGATAAAAAAAAAAAAGACGGGGGAAACTCAGCGAGGTCGTCGTTCAGTTGCTGGAACTCCAAGAAGACGAGGGGGAAGATAAACCCGTCTTGATTGAAACCGGCTCTCTTGTCATTAGCGATAAAAACAGGGCGATTAGCGCCGTCATTAAGCCTCTGAGTCATCTGGTTATAATGGGATTATATTCCGCTTTGTGTCTTTTTGTTTCTTCCCCCGCAACAGGACAGTTTTCCTGCCAGATTCGGAGGGATCCACTTCGTGAACCAGCCGTGGTACATCCACGCTCTGTACACCGTGATACGGCCCTTCCTCAAGGACAAGACCAGGAAGAGGGTGAGGCCGCACGTGTGATCAATAAGTATTGATTTAACGCAGTCAGAGAGCAGCCGGTGGGCTTTCAGCAGCGAGAGAGGAGGTGGAGGAGACCAAAAACAGAGCGAGAAGAGACGGTCACACACACAACGTATGACTGTTTGGCCCCAAAAAAAGTAGAAAAAAACATGTTCATGTAAAATTAATCAAATTCCACATCAGCTTTTCTTGGCCTTGTGTGTTTACACATACATGGAATTTGACTCCGGTTTCATTTAGCGCTTCGTACTTATATACATACACAATGTAAGTACACAATATACAGTAAACTCGATAAATATAAAAAAGTTAATCAGAGTTAAGTACAGTCATGGAAATTTGGTTAAACGTCATGGAAATTTGGTTTAAAGTCATATAAATTTGGTTTAAAGTCATGGAAATTTGGTTTAAAGTCATGGAAATTTGGTTAAAAGTCATGGAAATTTGGTTAAAAGTCATGGAAATTTGGTTTAAAGTCATATAAATTTGGTTTAAAGTCATGGAAATTTGGTTTAAAGTCATGGAAATTTGGTTAAAAGTCATGGAAATTTGGTTTAAAGTCATATAAATTTGGTTTAAAGTCATGGAAATTTGGTTTAAAGTCATGGAAATTTGGTTAAAAGTCATGGAAATTTGGTTAAAAGTCATGAAATTTGGTTAAAAAATCTTAGAAATTTGGTTAAAAGTCATGAAATTTGGTTAAAAGTCATAAAAGTCTTGGATACTTGGTACTACCAAATGTAGTATTGAGATTTTTGGGGGAAAGCAAAAGAACATTTGGTTCCATTACTTTCTCAAAATGTCAACAACACACTGACTGTGTGAAACACAAACTGAGCTACTTTTGCCAAACCTTGAAATAAGTATTCGAGCTATTGTTTTGCTGTGAATATTGATTATGGATTAATGAAATTAAAGGAATCCTTTTGGCTTCGAGGGGTTTTCTGACCTGAGCCGTCTGACCTCCTGCAGATCTTCATGCACGGCAACAACCTGAACAGCCTCCACCTGCTCATCCACCCCGAGATCCTGCCGTCGGAGCTCGGCGGCATGATGCCGCCGTACGACATGGGCACGTGGGCGCGGGCGCTGCTGGACCACGCCTACGACGAGGAGACCGACTACTGTCCCGAGTCCTACACCCTGTCGGTGCAGGACCTGGAGAGGGACCTGGAGAAGAACCTGTCCCCGAAAACCATGAAGAGGTCAGCGCAAATGCTTTTCTACTTTTGCTAATTTTGAATGCAGAGCTTTTAACTTATAAACAGAATATTTATCCTGTTAAGCGTCGCTCATTTTACTTCAGTGAAAGTAAAACATACGTATCTATAGTGAGAGTCCAGGCGGAAAACTATGGAAGCTGTTTCAGCCCCAATTATTTTTTTTGCATAATTCTGAATTTATTTTTTCTTTATTATGACTTTTTTTAATCTAAATGTATTTCATAATTATGACTTTTTTATTTCATTTCATCTCAGAGTTATGACTTTTTGTCTCTTTTTATATCATAATTATGACTTTTTATCCCATACTTTTGACTTTACTATTTCATAATTATGACTTTTTATCTGATCATTTTGACTTTATTATCTCAAAATTATTACTTTTTATCTATTTTTTTATCTCATATGTCTGTTCATCCCCTTATTACTTTTTATTTCATAATATCGACTTAATTATCTCAGATTATATCTTTTTTTTTTTATCTCATTATGACTTTTTATCTGATAGTTTTGACTTTATCATCTCATAATTATTACTTTTTTATTTTCTTTGTGTCGGGAACGAGCTTCCATAGTTGGAATGAAACATTAAACCGACGCGTCTAAAAAGCGCTGCAGTTCCTCAAATGGCCACTTGAGGCTGGCTGCAAAAGCGAGTCGACCTCCAGAGACCTTTATTTGCCGTCGTGTCCCCGCTCACCTGCCGTCGTGTCCCCGCTCACCTGCCGTCGTGTGCCGTCGTGTCCCCGCTCACCTGCCGTCGTGTCCCCGCTCACCTGCCGTCGTGTCCCCGCTCACCTGCCGTCGTGTCCCCGCTCACATGCCGTCGTGTCCCCGCTCACCTGCCGTCGTGTCCCCGCTCACCTGCCGTCGTGTCCCCGCTCACCTGCCGTCGTGTCCCCGCTCACCTGCCGTCGTGTCCCCGCTCACCTGCCGTCGTGTCCCCGCTCACCTGCCGTCGTGTCCCCGCTCACCTGCCGTCGTGTCCCCGCTCACCTGCCGTCGTGTCCCCGCTCACCTGCCGTCGTGTCCCCGCTCACCTGCCGTCGTGTCCCCGCTCACCTGCCGTCGTGTCCCCGCTCACCTGCCGTCGTGTCCCCGCTCACCTGCCGTCGTGTCCCCGCTCACCTGCCGTCGTGTCCCCGCTCACCTGCCGTCGTGTCCCCGCTCACCTGCCGTCGTGTCCCCGCTCACCTGCCGTCGTGTCCCCGCTCACATGCCGTCGTGTCCCCGCTCACCTGCCGTCGTGTCCCCGCAGGTCTCAGTCGGTGGTGGAACCGGGCGTCCTGAAGAGACCGGACAAAGCCAAGAGCGAGGAAGACAACATGCAGCCGCTGCTCTCGCTGGACTAACTAGAAACCTCACACACATCATCGGTGTAATCTGCATTTACACACACACACACACACACACACACACACACACACATACTTACCTAAGCACCCAAACGCTGTCCTGGAATCCCTCCGGCCCTCCTGAAAGCAGCTGCTGTTGGATTCTTGTTGCTCTTGAACTCGAGGAAGAGAGAAACGCTGCGAGACGAGCCGGAGACGAGAGACGCTCCACGCGACCGATGGTGTTCTACACATTTATTTATTTAGTTGTTTATTTATTTGTCGAGTGCCAATTCCTCCCCCACTTCCCTCCCAAAACAGCTGTACATGAACATCTTTGAACAATCCAAAACCCCGTCAGTGTGGAGCCGGGAAAACAAAGTCCAACAGGTGTATAATATATATTTATTCATCAATATTTATTTATATATATTTATTTATGTATATATACGTATATATGTGTGTGTATATAATATATATATGTTTATAACTATTTATATATATTCATAAATATTGATATATACATATATATATAATATAAATATATTTATTTATATATATAATAATATAATATATATAAATATTAATATATGTATTTATATATATATGTATTCATATACATATATTTATTTATGTATATATATAAATACATATTTATTGATACATACATATTTGTTATTTATATATACATGAATAAATGAATATATTTATATATATATACATATATATTATATAACGTCTGCAAAGCTGGAACCCTTCAAAGAGCTCTTGGGGGCCATCGTCCTCCGGCTGCAGCTCTTTTCTTTGTACAGCGAATTGAAGAAGAAAGAAGAAGAAACCAGCTCAGGAAGTGATGACAATAATGAGCTCGTTCCACCTCCTGGACACACAACCGGCAGAGAGACACTGGGTGCACTGGGAGCTTCACTGGGTGCACTGGGAGCTTCACTGGGTTCACTGGGAGCTTCACTGAGGCTCTTGTGCGTCTTTCCTGTGAAACTTTATCGGTCTGTCTCCGGTTACTTCTCGGAGAAAAAAAAGCAAATCCCCTTTACGGTAAGAAGCTGGCTCTATAAATACTGTGTTTCTTCTTCCTGTTTTCTCTTTCTGACACACGTCACAGATTTTCTTTCTTCCGTACTTTTTAGCTTTTAAAAACGATGACGTGGCGTTTTGGCTGAAGATGACCAAAACGCATTTTTTTGAGAATGTACTAGTGATAGAATGTCTTCGCCAGAAAATGTACACGCAGACATTTTAATGTGTATAGACGCAGAGAAAGAGGAAGCGTGTCCTCATCTCTGGCTTTGTGACACGTTTCTTACATTTCTGGCAATAATAGTTTTACTTCTGCAACGACCAAACTGTTTGTTTCAACATGACGGTATTATTAAGATTTAAAAAGACGCACTGGTATTTATTTTTTGCATGTTTTTTTGCTAAAAATCACAGTTTTTTTCTGCATTATTCCCGTGCGTTTATTGGTGTTTTATAATGCGGCTAAACAATGTATTTGAATCAGTATTAGTATTAGTTATAATCTCACCTCGAGGTCTACTTATTTACTTTGGCCTGAGCTTTTCGACCTTCAACTATCCATTCACAGATCTGATTGCGGATCAATATGCTGATCACTGCGGTAATTTGTGTCTTCGGCGACTGCGTGAAGGGAAAAAGCTCGCTCCATGAAAGTTCCCAAATAAACTGTCGATTGTGTTTTGAGTGAAACGGATTAATCCACGGGTTGTGACGCAGGACTCGCACCATAATCCACAGCTCGCTAACGTCTGGTGCAAAAGAAATGACGACCGCCTGACGGCTAAAAGCCAGTCGCCGTGTCGGGCTGACGAGCAGACGGCCGATTACTGATCGGCCGGCGGGCAGGAAGCGTGAGGCGGCCGGCTGCAACGAGAGCAGACAGCCGGGACGCTTCAACGCCGCGGCAGCTGCACGGCATGTCAGCCTCGCTCACAACAGCCGCGAGGCCTCGAGTCAGACCGCGACGGCTCCGACCGGACGGAGAGCACCATCTTGGGGATGTTCTCATTCAACAGTCAGTCAGATTTGATGTTTTATTCTTAAATGTGAATTATGAATTGACCCCTTCGCCTAAACGCTTTAACCGCCCCCACCCCGATATTCTTAGAACAACTTTCTCTTTGTTTTTGGCGTACGAGTAAATCACGTCGGAGTCACCAAAACGCTCCTAACTTCAGATAACTGATGATGACCGTGATGATGTCACCTGTGTGTGACATCGCCGCCCCGATGACTTCATACGAGTCCTGCCCCGTTTGTCCCATATTGAAGTCACGCTTCATTATCGAGACCCACCAAAACGATGGAAAGACGACAAATAGAGAGATGACGCAACGCTCAACGACTCCTTCGGGTGTCAGTGCTCCCGTTAGAGAAGCGGTGACGTCTCAATGCTCAGTTTTTATTCCTAAATCAAGACTTTAATCTTTTACCTACGTCAAAAGAGTCGTTTTTCCGCTGTCAAACCCTTCCCTTCCTACTGAGAAGAAATCTTTAAAAAAGGGTTTGAATGTTTCAAAAACATAACCGTGAACATCATTTTTCGTTTTTTTGCGGAATTGTCGCGATACGATTGAATTTCTTGGGCATTGAGAGCAAAACTCACATTTAAAAAAGCAGTTTACAGACAGTGAGAGAGGGTTTTTACTGGGGGAAAATGTGAAACTGCCAGTTGTGTTCACATCAGAGAGACTGTGATGAACAAAGGAACCAGAAAACTTTCTTCCAGAAGACAGAAACATCTTTCAGTCAGAAGAAGAGGAACCAAAAGTCACGAGTCAGCTGAGTCAGGAGAGGAAATGTGAAAGAAAACAGAAACACACACACACACACACACACTGTAGATGCTTCCAGTTGTTAGGATACGAAGTTTACATTTAATAAGTATCTGCTTGAATATTTATATTCAAACTGAGGACGTCCTGCAGGTGCGCTGGTTATTTTTTGGGTGAAAGTATTAGAGAGACAGGCCGTACATCAGTTAGCCTTCAAACGTTCACATGAAGTTTTGTTCCAAAGTGAAGTGACTATATACATATATATAAATAAATATATATAGATATACATAATGCAACATTATGGAATAAACTCACACACTTTGTCAATGTCTCTATTATTCTGTATTTTCTTGGACTAATAAGATGAATTCTCTCACTGACTTTGACTAATGTTGATTTACCTCTTCCATTAAAAACCCAATGTATTGCTTCTTATCATCAAGTGTATGTGCTTTGAGGATTTGACACATATAAATATATATAATTTACTTGAAATGAATGCATACCTTTGAGTTGGGGATACTTTATTTCCACATCACTGTTCTTTGATTGTATAGTTGCAGTAGGAGATGTAGAGGAGACCAAACTACGTTATTATGGAAAGCCAGTATATTATAGCAGCAAAACTGTTCAGTTAGCAGGTGTTAAATGTATAAATGTCCTCCAAGACAATTTTTCTGAAATGCATCATGTAAAACGAGCAAAAATAAATATGGACACACGTAGATTTTCTCACATTTCTCTTATTTTTGTGTCTCACCGCTGCAGTTACTGCCGAAGAGAGAAGACTTTGCATTTTTTGATTTGGCTCCATGAGCTCCTTATATGGTTATAATTATTGCAATATGTTGTTGTGCAGAATATATCAAGCGCAATTAAGAGAGAATTAAAACAATTTGAAACCAAAAAGATTACCAAAATCTACTATACACTTGACAAAAATAAGCCTGAAAAGTAAACAAAGGCACACCCTGACAAGCTGGTGTTTCTTTGGCAAGCGTTCACACACATTGCTAGTCGTTGACGCCAGCTAGCGCTTCCGCTAGCTCCCTGCTAGCTCCCTGCTAGCTCCCCGACGACCACCGAAAATAGCGGGACCAGCCCCGGCTTGACACCCGACGCGGGCAGTAGCAGCAGCAGCTAGCGGGGAGCTAGCAACAGCTAGCAGGGAGCTAGCAGCAGCGCTAGCTTGCTACAACGGGGACACCCACCGGAGGTAGTTCACCTGCAAACACTTTTCTTGTGAGGAATCCAAAGAAAGACACGGTGACGTCCTCGCAAGTTTCTGCAGATATTTAATGAAATTCTGACTCACAAAATGCTTTCTTTGGTGATTCAATCCTACGTATTTCCACGGCGGACGTCCTCACTGGAGTCCCTTAAGTGCTGCTTTTAAAACGTTTTAAAGCCTCATGTGGCAGCATCGCACGCCTCTGCTGTACCAAACAGGTGTTGTACGGTCTCGTTAAGAAAAACTGTTCAAATGAACACATTTACAGTCTGAGGATATTTAACAACACAAAAAAAACCTTTATTGATATTTTTTTTGAAGCAAACCAGTGTATGACTTCCTCTTCATCGCTTCGACCTCATGAGGTGATTCGTCTCCAGAGAGCAACAATAAAATAAACTATTATCTGCATTCTCCACGCGGCGTCTTATGATTTACACACTTTAAACACTTTAAACACTTTAAACACGTGTCGCTGCACTTCCTGTTACATAAGAAACATTAACAAAATAAGTGAGAGGAAAGAAGAACCAAACGACCTCAAAACGTATTTCTTCGGAGGGTAAAGTTCTCTCTTCTCGTATCAATTCATCTGCTCTCAATGCAACACAATCCTCATATTTCCCACTGCCTTTAAAGTGGCAATTACATTTACAGTTAAGTCCGTTAGCTGCAGCTGAAGCCTTTAAACAACCCATGATGCATTTGCAGCGTTACGAACTGGTCGTCTGTGGCGACAATCCCAGAAAAAGAATCCGTATCACTGGTTTTCTCCATTTTAAGCACACACACACACAAAATGGAAATATGCACATAAATCTGGACAAACAGCACGTTCGTACGTCATATCGGACGCAGCCAAAGACTCCAGACTGATAAAGAATTATTTACTCACATAAAAATCCTAAATCAACCAGGACTAAAATCTTAAGGATTGCCACGTTAAAATGACTTATTTCATTTGCAAAAAACATAAATTTACACCTCTGAAAATCTCTTTTAAAAAATCTTCACCAAGTAGTTTTAAAACATTTACTCTGTCGGAGCTGCAGGTTCCTCGTCTGCCTCCAGGGTTCAGAAACCTGGTTTTAAAAAGCCCCTGAACGCCCCTCAGGAGTCACAGTGGCGTAAACAAAGAGCCGCATGCCGGCAGACACACTTCATAGTGAGTCAACGACGCACAAACACAACGAGTTCATGCGAGTGACTCAGGTCTGACTTTAACTTCACCTCCTGTGTTCCAGCAGTCTGGTCTCCTAAAGAAAACAGCGTTCCCGTACCACAAAAATACTGAAATTTACGGTTCAGGGGAACTTTTTTTTAGTTTTTTTTCTCGACGTATCTCAAATACGGTAAATCAAAGTCTCCGCAGGTTCGTGTCGCGTTTGACTTTTCGTTAAGTTTGAGTTGAAACAAAAGCCACGTCGCTTTTTTTAAAAGTTAAGCAAACTTGTAAAAAAAAGCTCTTACGGTTTTATGTAGAAATGTTGATATGAAACGAGCTTTTGGTGCAGAGACGTAGAGATTCAACATATGCGTGGTTCACAGAAACGTACAACGCCAGTACTTTGTGTTTCTCTTTTCAGCAAAACGTAATGCTCACATCACTTGTCAGATGTTTTATTGTTGTGTTTGAGCAACAACAAAAGAAGTTGCGTCTTTACGTTAATGTTGCAATACATTGAATGCAGACATTTCTCTGTTAAAGCTACTCTGTTTAGTTGCACAAGTTTTCTCCACTTTTATTGCTGCATTTCTGCATTTTACCACCGCCAGCTGTTCATGATGGTAATAAAGTGAAATGAAGGGTTATAAGCGTCAGGTGATGAGACGTTTGAGCTCAGCGAGCGTTCAAAGTCTCTCTCCCACCTCGCTGAATGTTCTCAAAAGCAAAAAGGTTTAAAGTTGCTTTTGGACACGTTGCTCTACAGCGCCTCTAGTGGTCAAGAATCCCACAGGAATCCGTTTTGACTTCTTTTTTTCATATAGTTACGTACAAAATGATTTTTAAAAAATACTGACCAAAAGCTGGGGCTGGTCCCGCTACCTTCAGTGGTTGTCGGGGTGCTAGCAGGGAGCTAGCAGCGAGATAGCGTATAGCTAAAGTGCTAGCTAGTAGCAGCGCTAGCTGGCTACAGCGAGGAGCTATTGGGGACACTCACCAAAGGAAGTAGCGGCTTGTAACTCGACTTTTACTGTGTGTTTGAATAAAAGTCCAAGTTGGCTCGTTGTATTTTTACTTTACAACACAAATCAAGATCTTTTTTTCTAATCTGAACCAACCACGTGTCATTGTGCGCGTTACATTTTAAACACGTATTGATGAAATGTTTCTTTGGTTCAGAAAGGTCAACGTTCAACGTGTGTTCTCAACAGCTTTACATAAATATGCACATATCCATATTGAGAACGTGTCGTCACAGACAAAGTCACAGTTTAGGTTCACATGAATATTCATGATTGCTATGAAATGTGTTGCATAGTTTGGTGAGATTTTATATGAATAATATTACATTTAAAAACACAGTTTACAGCACACAGCTGCAGCTGGTTGGTGTAATTCATTCATAATATTGAATCTCAAGCAGCTGCAGAGCAGCTGTTGTTTCAGGGCTCCAGAAAGCAGCGCCTGGACGAGGACTCATGAATCAAACGAAGCCTCTCGACAAACAAAAGGCACCTGAAGGAGGCGCCGCCGGGCAGGTGCCTTGTTTAAACGGCAGCAACACGCAGCAGGTGTTCTCCTGTAAGTGGTCGGCAGGTTCTCATGTGGCCGTGATTTGAAGCGCGAGGGCTCTTCAGGTCGCCGGACTCCTTAACCCGAGGTTAGATCAAGCCTCGGGTTAAAAAAAACACACATTTCAAAATCTGACGCTTTGGTTCTGACGCACCGGAAGGTTTTAAACGTGTTCCTCTTCCTCGCGTGACCGCCAGCATCCCGATGGGTTGAAGTTGGGGACTCCTCGGGGCTGTCGGCCTGGTAGCAACGTTAGCACGTTAGCTCCAGTTCTCTTCCGCTCAGTTTATTGTCTCTTCAGGTGTGCAAGTGCCTCGCTGGAGCGAACGCATTTTCAGATGTTTATGCTGCACACGTTGAACTGTTTCCTTTGACTTTGCATCTGCACAACTGTACTTCCCTGATTCTTGTTGTTGTTGAGTTTGTACTCACGGTTGAACGCACTTATTGTGAGTCGCTTTGGATAAAAGCGTCAAGCTAACTGAAATGTACTCTGCATTAGCCTCTGCAGTTAGCTTTGGGCTCAGTCTGAACACACCTTAAGACCTTTCTGGGTGATAACCCTGAAAAAGTTGTGTGCTGGACCTGCAATGCAACGATTAGTAAACGGTGGGCTCAACACAAAGCCTCCACGATGTCACCACACCTCAAGCACCCGTCTGCAGTCAAACAGCTGCTCCGAGGAAAACCAGAGAGCGCCGCACGCCGCAAAACACGGGAGGAATTAATAATACGTGTTCATAACTGTAAGTGTGATAAAACTGACCTTCAGCGCACGTCGTCTCACAGGATTTAACCTGTTGGTTCTTTGTAGTCAAGCTCAGTAAAACAAAAAAAAGCCTCAAAAAATTGCTGATAATCCTCAGCAGCAGGTTTCACAGCGGCAACGAGGCAACGCGGTTGTTGAAAGGTGCAAAACCAGAGCGAGGGAGGTAAGTGAACACACGGCAACGCATCCGGCGTTGTAAGTAAGCCGATGACGAACAGAACATTCATCCACAGCGTCTCTTTAGTTGGTCACACATCGAGTTGAGCAGTGCAGACTCCTCGTCTCTGAGCACGATGAACAACTGCAGGGCTGAAAACAGGAAGTGAGTCAGCACTTTTACACTTCTGGTTCCCTCGTCTCAAAGCCAATGAGTCGTTTGGCTTAGAAGCATGAAGTAAGGGTTTTTTTGGGGCGTTAAAACAAGCCTAACAGGAAGTCATGTGACCGTGGTGGAGCTCCTTTAGAGCCCAACAGGAAGTCACGTGACTGTGGTGGAGCGCTTTTATAGCCTAACAGGAAGTCACATGACCGTGGTGGAGCTCCTTTAGAGCCTAATATTAGCTTTTTTTCTGCTGATTGTACTCATGCTTCAAAAACTAAATCGTAAAAAGAAATAGTGGAGGGAACCAGAGCGATGCTAACTTCCTGTTTGACGGCAACAATCCGTCGTCCCTGCAGCGCCGTTCATGTCTTACACCTCAACGTTAAACAGTTTGCTCTTCTTTTAGACCAATAAAGCTGAGTTGTTATTTACAATTTTCAAGTCGTAACATTTTTGTAGTATTCGATGAGGCGACCAAAAGTATATATTTTACAAACTGTGTCCTGCAGAGATGAGCTCATCTTCCTCTTCACTGCTGCCTGATATCAGGCCATGAGGAAGAAGAAGATTCCTCATCATCATCGAGCATCCGTCTGCAACATTAACCACGTTGATGAGACTCAACGTCCGGCCGCTTGGATAAAGAGGCGGGAGCTCCTGGGACCCTTCAGACACTCCAGTGCATGCTAACAATCTAGCATACGGAGTATGCTAACAATGTAGCATACGCAGTATGCTAACAATCTCTCGCGTTATGCGGGATTGAAGCGCTAACTAGTATGAATTAAGACCCTTCAAGTAACATGTAATGCCATTTAAATAAAAATACTAGATCACTAGTTGTTTCTCTCGTTTCTTTATAGCTTCTGGATTTATTTTCCGTTAACATTGGATGCAAAATACTTCCTCATTGTGTTCTTTATTATCCGGTTTGGTTGTGCGTCATCAGTGTTGCATCTATTACTAGTTTGTGTTTCTCGCATGTGCATAATTTCAATGCCTTTCAGTATAAAAGCCCCATAGAAAGCTTCTAATAAACTATTATGCGCGTGCATTTACGATCTAAAGTGCTAAATCGGGCATTATGTACATTACACTTCATGAGGTTCCACATAAATGCTTCCTTGTTTGGATTCTGGTGATATTATATTTTAATCTAGAGGAAGATTGGGAATCATCAAGAGGAACCCAGGAGCTCAACCTCACGGAGAGGAAACGGACACATGAATAAATTAAAAGACTGAAATAGTTCCTACGCTCTCATCTTGTCCGTGAGAGGAAAATAGAAACGTCGCCTCCTGCTGGTCGGGGAGATGCGGCGCCGCGTCAGACGCTGAGCGAGGGTTCAGGTGTTTTATTGGCCCGCCGCCCTCGCCGCTCTCTGCTGCTGCTCCAACATGGACCTGATGGCCGGGCTCATCATGGCGGGGGACACGGCCGGGGTCAAAGGTCGCAAAGGGTACTGGGCATTTTTACCGGGGACGTAAATGCACTGGAAGTATCTCTGGCCTGTGGAGACGAGAGAGGAGGAAGAAACAAAGAAGAGCGGTGACGTCTGGTGCTAAATGCAACTGATGTACGTGTTTAAGTTGCAGCAATGCATCATGTTCCAGATGATCCGCACAAAAGTCCATTTTTTCTATTTATCTGGCTTGAGAAGAATTTTTTCAACACAAAAATAGTAAAAGATTCAAAATCATTCAAAAAAAATCCCCCAAAAATAAAAGATAAATCTAAAAAAGAATTTTAAAAAAATTAAGGAATTCAAATTTTTCTTACATAATTTAAAGAATTCTAAAATAAATTTTAAAAAAATCAAAAACAATTCGAAAAAAATCGGAAAAAAAAGAAAAAAAATTCTAAAAAGAACTTTAAAAAATCTAAAGAAATCTAAAAGAAATGAGAATAAAAAAATAAAATAAATTAAAAAATTAAAAAAGGAATTTCAACAACTTACTGGGTTTCTTCTTGTCCGTCGTGAGGTCGTCAGTCTGAGTTTCTTCTGCAAGAAAAGAGATGAAAACACAGTTGTGTGTGTTGTGCGTACATCAGTGTGAGTCTGTGTGAGCGAGAATGAAGAAAGAAAAGGACGACATGCACGGAAGTAGAAAACAGAGAAAGAAAAAGGTTTTATTCAAACTAGTTGAATCCATGACTTTCACTCCTGTTAAAGTCCAGCTAAAAAATAAAAATCACATTTTTTTTCTATAAATCAACACTTTGATTTTTGTTTATTTGCCGGAAGCACAACAGCGACATCATCACAGATTCATGGAGAAGAAATGCAGCTTCAGTTTGACTTTAACTGTGATTTCATGTCAATAAATGAAAAGCTGCAAGTTAAAACTAAACATTTAACTAACAAACACTGTGTTTGACAGGAAAGAGGAGAAAGTGTGTCAGACGTTAATATCAGGAAAGTGGAGAGTCACTCGGGGCGGTGGTGTGTGTGTGTGTGTGTGTGTGTGTGTGGGGTGGGGGGGGGGGGGCTCCACTGGATGACTCAATAAGAACGGGACACTAAATGCCCAATTTAATGGGTTTTGCTTCATGGATTTAATCAATCCGGCTCAGTATTATTGTTGCGGTATTCATCAAAGGCCGTAATCTCTTCCGATGACTCGCGGCGGCTGAAAGAGCCGCTAATCTGGTCTGCATCGGCTCATCTCGTTACGTTCTGAGCTCTCAACGTCGTTAACGTCGTTAAAGTAAATTCGTATTGAGTCGAGCGGAGGAAAGGTGGGAGAGGAAGTGAATACCTTAAGCCTGACAGGGAGCTCTCTTTCCTTCCTCTAAGAACAACAAGCATAAGAGTGTAAACATGTAAACAAATAATGCTCCTTCAGGGCGTGGACAGGTGAACCACAGGTGTGTTCATGAATGAACGAATGAATGAATGAATGAATGAGTGAATGAGTCGACTACAGCGGACCATAAACGCTCTGAGACTGAACGGATGTTCTCTGTTCATCTATGAGCCGGGAATGCTGGGAATACACCAGAATCATATCTCCAGACAAATATATTCATATACAACTATCATATATATATATATATATATATATATATATATATATATATATATATATATATATATATGTATATATATATATATATATATATATATTTAAATATATATATATATATACACACACACACGTATAACTATATATATGTATATATATATATATATAAAAATTGTATATATTTATATACATATATGTATTAAAATATATATATATATATATAAATATATATATATATATATATATATATATGTAAATATATATATATATATATATATATATATATATAAATATATATATATATATTTATATATATAAATATATATATATATTTATATATATATATATTTATATATATATATTTATATATATATATATATATATATATATATTTCCAGGGGAAATCAAAGCAGCCGTGTATCCGTCACTAAAAGCTTTTGTGATTTCTGAAGTTCCTCTCAGTTCTCCATCTTGAATTTTTAACATCTCAAGGAGTGAGGAAGCGTCCTGGAGGAGCTAGGAGTGAGGAGACACCAGTGTGTCCTCTTCAGCATCCTTCCTTTGTTTCAGTTTTAGTTCCAACCGCATTTCTAGAGCGACATTCACCTCGATATTAAATGTGGTTTCACATCACAGGCGAGTTCTGACAAACTTGTTTATTAATAACAACATTCTCTCTGACGTCATGCAGGTCGTGACAGACGGAAGAGTCACGGCCAGAATGTATGAACACAGTGCAGACCTTTAACATCTATTTGGAGAAACATAAAACTGATCATGTGGTCTTTTATCAGCGTTCATAATCAGCGTTCATAAATAACGTTCATACTCACTCGCTTGTGGTTGTTTGTCTTCGTCTAAAATGAGAGCGAGAGGAGAAAAAGAGAGAAAAGCATCAGACGTCCTCATCGCGCATCACCTTCACCTTCTGCTGGTGATCCGTACCTCCAGCCTCCTTCACCGACTTCTTCTCAGCTCCGCCTGCAGGAGAGACGAGCTTCATCACATCCTGATGCACAACTCTGTGATTGTGGTGAACATTTAATATTCCTGTGACATAATTCTCCTCTCAGTAAAGACGTTTGGCACAAAACTAGTTGGAATTTTGTCACGCAGAAAACCGCCCAAATAATCTCACGATGTGAAAGATTTAGAGTGACGTTACTAAAGTACTGAAGTTACACAACAATGTAGTGTTACTTTAGTGCTGAAGTTACACAACAATGTAGTGTTACTGAAGTACTGAAGTTACACAACAATGTAGTGTTACTACAGTACTGAAGTTACACAACAATGTAGTGTTACTACAGTACTGAAGTTACACAACAATGTAGTGTTACTACAGTACTGAAGTTACACAACAATGTAGTGTTACTACAGTACTGAAGTTACACAACAATGTAGTGTTACTTTAGTGCCGAAGTTACACAACAATGTAGTGTTACTAAAGTACTGAAGTTACACAACAATGTAGTGTTACTACAGTACTGAAGTTACACAACAATGTAGTGTTACTTTAGTGCTGAAGTTGAAATGAAATGAAAAGTACTTTATTAATCTCCAAGGAGAAATTTTTTTGTCGTACTAGCAGCATCCCAATGCCATAAGCTAAGCTAAACACACAGATGATAAAATAAAATAAAATAAATAATAACAGGAACAGGGGTAACAGATATATACATAAGTAACAATGTAGCGTTACTGAAGTACTGAAGTTACACAACAATGTAGCGTTACTGAAGTACTGAAGTTACACAACAATGTAGTGTTACTACAGTACTGAAGTTACACAACAATGTAGTGTTACTACAGTACTGAAGTTACACAACAATGTAGCGTTACTGAAGTGCTGAAGTTACACAACAATGTAGCGTTACTGAAGTGCTGAAGTTACACAACAATGTAGCGTTACTTTAGTGCTGAAGTTACACAACAATGTAGTGTTACTGAAGTACTGAAGTTACACAACAATGTAGCGTTACTAAAGTACTGAAGTTACACAACAATGTAGTGTTACTACAGTACTGAAGTTACACAACAATGTAGCGTTACTAAAGTACTGAAGTTACACAACAATGTAGTGTTACTACAGTACTGAAGTTACACAACAAACACATGAACAGTGACTTCTGGTTTCGGGACTCAGACTCATGGTCTGCTGGGTGAAAGTCTGGTGTTACTCACTTTTCAAGTCCGCCAGTAATTTCGTTCTTGTTTTGGCTGAAATGAAGAAAGAGGAAAGTTTCAGGACTCTGATGCTTCAGGATCAGAGACTCAACCCGCGCTGGAGAAGAGAAGCAACACAAGCGGCGTTACCCGGTTCAGGAGCTCTGGCGGGTTTGTCCTTCAGCTGAGTCGTGACGTTCGTCCTCCTCACGGTTTCCAGTCGGGTTCTGGGTCTGACTGGCTGCAGATGAAGATCTGGATCTGACAAGATTTAAGTTTGGAGTCACACTGGAGCTAGGATCTGGTTTAGCATCTGTTCACCGGCAGAGGACGTGTGGGTGAACTGTGCTACCTCTCTTCGCTGCAGAAGCTTTGGCTTTGCTCCTGACGGCCGACGCTTCTGAGAGGAACCAAAACAAAACAATTAGTTTCATGTTTTCACGCCGCAGACGAGTTTCTCTGCTGGTCACCTGTGGCCTCGGGGGAGCGTTTCCTCCTGCGCTGCGCAGCCGCAGGCTCTGGAGTAACGAGGAAAGACTTGATTAAAGGCCTCAATCATGTGCTTTACTAGTGAAATATATGAAGCTGCTGCGCGTTGGAGGTCATATAACTTCATACTTTTTAATATTTTATACCTTTCTTAGCAGCTGCAGCAGGTTTGGCTTTTACAGCTGGCTCTGTGAAACACAACACAACTCACTTAAAGAAACACAAGATGAAAGAATCCACCTTGTGGTGATGAAGTCTGCCAGAAGGGATCGAGCTGTGATATTCATATGGTGTAAAGTACTTGCCTGTGTTTCATTGTGTATTTCTGCACAGTGTCAGATAAACTAATATTATTAGTATGTTGCACTTGTGTGATCCAAACACATCTGGATGCCGTCACATTATTAAAAAAACACAATTAGATAACGTCATAAAATATGACGACAAACAGCTCAGAGGTTCATCACCTTTCTTCACCACTGCAGCAGGTTTGTTTTTCTCTTTCACAACTGGCTCTGTGTGAAACACAACATATAAAAGCACAAAGATATGATTTATAGATGAATATATCATCTTAAAATCATGTTCACATCATGAGGAACTTGTTTTATTTAGTTTAAACTTCATATGTTACCTTTCTTCACCACTGCAACAGGTTTGCTTTTCTCCTTTGGCTCTTTGAACAAAGATGTCAACACAAAGATGTGAACACAAAGATGTGAACACAAAGATGTCAACACAAAGATGTGAACACAAAGCTGTGACATGGATGTGTGTGTTGTAAAGCCGTGTTTTCTTTAGTTTACTGAGGTGAGAACTCTGAATTCCTCACCTGTCCTCTGCGCTGCAGCAGGTTTTCTTTTCTCTTTCTCTGTATGAAATAAATGCCGCTGACTTCAAACTCAACTCTTAAGGTCATTTCACATTATTTATGTGAAGTATAAGAAACTTCATATTCCATGAAAATGCTCGTCACCTTTCTTCTTCGCGGCTGCAGGACTTTTCTCTTTTCTTTCTGTCGACTCTGCAACAAACAATAATCACGAGTCGTGTTTCAAAGATGATGAAATGTTTGTTTTTCAGTGTTTTCATTTCTTAATTTCTGCACTAAATTAAAGTGAAGATTCCTCAAGACGCTCAGCGTTCCATCACCTCTCCTCTCGGCGGCGGCTTTGGTTTTGTAAGTGGAAGCAGCCGCGTCTAGATGTGGAAACATTTCTGTTTATCACGTTCATATTTGTGTACAAACTGCATCGTTTGTAACACTCCAGTCTGAGCGTCTTATCTAAAAAAGAAAATGACTGCTGTGCAAACATAAATCACCTTTCTTTGTTGTCTCGGCGGCTGCTGCCGGCTCTGAGGGGATAAGATGCAGAGTTACTGCATCATTACTGCATCATTACTGCATCATTAATGCATCATTAATGCATCATTAATGCATCATAATGCATCCATACGGCTCTTTGTGCGTCGCTGTTCAACGCTGCAGCTGCAGTTTTTCACTGCTTTCAACAAAATGTCCCACAAACAGGTTCATACACATCCTGACTAATGGATTTCCAGGACTTTTAACCAAATTTCAATAAATTTTAACCAAATTTTCATAACTTTTCACTAAATTTCAATGACTGTTAACAAAATTTCCACTATTTTTCACCAAATTTCCACTATTTTTCACCAAATTTCCACTATTTTTTACCAAATTTCCACTATTTTTCATCCAATTTTCACTATTTTTCACCAAATTTCCTCGACTTTTAACTAACTTTCCACGGCTTTTCCACACATTGGACACTCGGTGGTCGCGGTACCTTTTTCAGCCGCCTTGGTTTTCTTCTTTTTAGCTGGAAAATATGACGTATTGATTATTGTTTCACGGCATTAATTAAGAGGGAATGAATAACTTCTGTGAGTTTAACAACAAATCACCTTTCTCGGCGGAGGCGGCCGTCACTTCTTCCTCGACGAGCTCCGGTTCTTTAAGAGAGAAAACTTTGAATAAGTCATGAAACTGAAGGTTTTATTATGTTGTGACACACTTACCCATAATCCTATTTGTTGAGAGAGTTGTGTTTAGATGTTGTACGTGTGAATTATATATTATTGTATTTATGATTTTTATGTTTAATTTGATACCTAACATGTTTTTCCCCCCAATATTATTAAAATGAAGTGTGTACCAACATTATTTTATTACAGATTTAAGTTACATTTTCAATGTTGATTTAAATAGAAACTCAACATTTATATATTTGTATACATTCTGCATCCCAAATATTGAAAATATAAACCTCAATTTGCATGAGATTTTAAACATAATGTCCCTGAAAGCAACATATTCTGACTCTAATATGTAATAAAGAACCCAAAGGGAATTTAAAGGAGAATTTCATGATTTTTTTTTTCTTCTGTCACAAGAAACTTTTTGATTTCCTTCCAAAGTGTTTTCTATAAAGTTCTATAGCGCATTAAAATGACAGAAACCATATGAGAGACAGAAGATGAGAACTTAATGTGCATTAAACATCTGCCTTGTTTTGTTCCCTCTGTGACGTCGTTGTTTTTTTAGGAACAGAATCTTCTGTAAGTTCTTCTGAGCTCAGTTCTACACCTTCACCGGGTCAATCAGTCGTATTTGTCTCTGAAGTTTACGAGACACTAGTTGAGCCAGACTGACTGAAAGCTTTGACTCGTGCTGGAGAACAAGTCTCGGGTCTGATCGTGTCCTCTCACCCTGGACCTCAGCCGGCTGAGCTTCAGCAGCCGGAGTCTGGACCTCTGGCTCCTCCGCCGTGACGTCCGTCTGGACCGGCTGACCCGGTGGGACCGGCTGCACCGGCTCCGCCTGAGGCTGCGTCACCGGCTGCGTCACCGGCTGCGTCACCGGCTGCGTCACCGGCTGCGTCACCGGCTGCATCATCGGCTGCATCATCGGTGGGTACGGTTGGTACTGAGCGTAGAGCGGCTGCATCGGCTGCTGCTGGTAGAGCGGCGGCGGCGGCGGCGCCCCCGGATGGACCGGGTGAGCGGTCAGAACCGGAGCCGAGGGAGCTGCAAAAAGACGTTGTTGGTCATTTTTCCCAGAAGAAGCGAACAGGGAGGAAGGGGAGGGGGGGGGGCAGGTTAATGTGAGAACAGTGAGAGTACCTGGCATGGTGGGGGGAGGGTACGGCGTGTCTGTGACGATGTGGTGAACTGGAAGATAAACGCGTGTTTTGAAGCAGGTCGTCGCCGTGAAAGCAGAAGTTCAGCTTCCTGTCTGATCACGTCGGTACTTACCGTACCAGCCGGGAGGAGACGGGCAGTAGACCGGAGCAGGTCTGCAAGGGCCGACTGACAGAGCAAAGCAACTACATGAGCATGCACATATACTGCATATATATACTGCATATATATATATACTGCATATATGCATTAATAAATAATTAAATGTATTTCACCTTCTCCAGATTCTGGGACTTCTTCTTGTTTTTTGGGCTCTGTCTCTGTCAAAGAAAAAAAGTCCACATGAAAATATATATATTATTATATTATCTCCACCAGGAGATTATGCGTTCTGTTGGCTGTGTGCGTGCGTGAGTCTGTCCACGACCGATCTCACACACCGCTGCACCCATCAGCCTGATGTTTGTTGTGCTCATGTATCACTGCATGCTCAAGGACCTCTGCATGTATATATGTGTGCATGTATGTATTTATGTCTGGATGTATGCATGCATGTATACATGTACATGCATGTATCCCTTTTCTTACCTGGATCGAGGCTCTTGGGACTCTCTGAGCTCTCTGACGCTCGTGACTTGCTCTTTAGGGCTGATAAATAAAATGTGACTTGACAACAGTTCAACACTTTGACTCTTAGCAGAGAATAAGTGTAATAAGTATTTGACTCAATCTTGGATCGCTCTTCACTTACTTTTTTTGGGAGTCTTGGTCGGAGCCTTCTCCACTTTCCTGGCTGAAAATGAATTTATATTTAAAACTTTCTTTGCATGCTTTCTTAAAGTTCAACGTCAATTTAAAGGAACACTTCAACATTTCAACATTTTTCAAAGCCATGGGTAGCGCCGCTTAGCTTAGCATAAAGCTTGGAAACGGGGCTAAACAGCTGTAGCCCGGCTCCGGTCCGTCCACCTTCCAGCACCTCTAAAGCTGCAGCCTAATATTTAGCGGACGGCTAAGCGAGGGTACCTCTGAAAGGAGGAGGAAGTCTCCTGATCTTCCTGGTTGTTGGCGGCAGAATTGAAATTCTGGGCAGACCTGAATGCAACAACACGCACAGGAAATAAAGATTAAAGAAAGAATAAAGATTTACGATTTACACACAGGATGGTGTGACGCAGCGTTAGCTAGATGTTAGCTAGACGTTTGCTAGACGTTAGCTAAACATTAGCTAGATGTTAGCTAGACGTTTGCTAGACGTTAGCGAAACATTAGCTAGACGTTACCTTTCTTTTTTGGCTCGTCAGCGCTCTTCTCAGCTTAAAAAAAACATCATAATAATAATTAGGAACGGATACTTAACACAATTAAATGATCTTTATACTTCACAAAACTCATCACGGTCCTCATTAGCTTTACTGCGTTCGGCATTGTGGAATATCACAGTGAAGGAACACAAGTGTCATTTATGTAAAATATCACAGTGATCTCTTGATATTCAGTCCAACCTGGTTCATTCGTTAACATTTAGCTTGAATTTAGAGACGTGTGATGCTAAAACATTTACTTAAGTTGTGTTTGTGGTTGTGTGCGTTACCTTTTCTCCTCCTCAGGGCCGAAACTCTCTTCGGAGCTTCTGAAACACGACGAAAACAAAGTAACGGTGAAACTTCCCCAGCGGATCACTCACGTTAAGACAATTATTGTTATATATTCTGAAATGTTGTTTAAATATGCAAATTATCTTATTAAATATGTGCTAATGAGGATATATTAGCAGGTTCCAGATGTTTTTACAGAGAGACTTTTGTACAATTTTCTCCATGTTTTAATAAATAAATGTGTGTAAATAAGGTTGTGAGTGCGTTGTGAACAAACACTCCGAATATATTCAGGAATGAAAGAGTAAAGTTTGGTCAATTTAAGAGCTGC
The DNA here is from genome assembly GCF_023055335.1 of Clinocottus analis. Classification (NCBI taxonomy): domain Eukaryota; kingdom Metazoa; phylum Chordata; class Actinopteri; order Perciformes; family Cottidae; genus Clinocottus; species Clinocottus analis. The sequence continues at coordinate 137,247 of NW_027175876.1, forward strand.
TGAAGTGAGATTTCTGGATCAGAGAGAGAAGAAACTCCTGGAGAGAAAACCTTTAGAGAAGTTTAGTGACTTTACACATGATGAACACATGAGCTCATAGACATCAACATGAAACTTCACCACTTCATCACTCACACTAAGAGGAGCGTTCATGGTATTGCAATCTTTATGAAATGTGATGTTTGAATATGCAAATGAGGGATTATGTATGGTGTAAAGAGGAATCTCCAGACAAAGTGCTAGCTTAAAGCCTGCATGCTTCTCGTGTCCTCAGCTCTTCAACAGGAGCGTCTCCAACCTTTCCTGTCCTCCGTCCTGCTGGCGGCCTCTTCGTCCTTCTTGGAGCTCATGCAGGGACAAACTGGAACACAAGGCACAGACGGGTGAAGCGGCGGCGGAGGCGACTCGCGGGACGCGGCGGCGGAGGTTTGAGTCGGCGCTCTGACCTGCGGGCGGCGGCGGCGCTTCCTCCGGCCGCGGCACGGGTTTGATCACGTCCACCGAGGCCTTGTCCTCCTCGTCCTCCTCCTCCTCGTCATCGTCATTCTCGCTGTACCCCTCGTCCTCCTCCTCGTCTTCCTCGCCTTCGGGCGTGGCGACAGCTGTCTTGAGTTCGGCCGGCGGCTGCTCGGCGTCCTGGAGGCCGGCGGCTGAGGGCGACAGCGGAGACGACACTTTGTACGTCAGCGGGTAAAAGAAAATATGAAAAATATTTGCACACATTTTAGGATTGTAGATTTATTATTTCCCAATCAGTATTTTTTTTAAAATTTTGTACTCTTTATTTTTTTTATCTTTAAAAACATATATATATGTATTTTTTTTAAAGATTTTTTAAATTTTTTTTTAATTAAAACTAATATTTTTTTATAAATATATCTTTCATCCCTGTTATTCTTATATTTTATTCTGTGTCTGTAGCTGCTACTCTGCTTGGGAAATAATAAAGTATTCATTCATTCATTCATTCATATTGAACTGAAGCTGCAGGATGAATTAAAGTAAGAAAACCTGAAAAACATTTATTATTTATTAAATATGTAATTATCTAAATGGGTGAAATTATGAAATATAGAAAGGCTAAAGAAACGTCTGATTAGTTTTTCTTAATAAAAGGTTTCATGCATAAAAAAAGCACACACACACACACACACACACACACACACAGACACACACACACACACACACACACACACACACACACACACACACACACACACACACACTCACACACACACAGAACACGAAGGTGCACTTTAATGTGATTTCTTTCCTCGTGATCAGCTGTGACTCACCGGTCTTTTCTGCTTCCTCCGCTTCGCCTTCGGCAGCAGCCTGTTTGTCATCTTCATCCTCGTCTTCCTCCTCATCTTCATCCTCTTCCTCGCCCTCGTCTGCCTCAGTCTTTACTGCCTCCTGCTGGACGGTGGTCGCTGCTGCAGCTGTGGCTGCAAATACACAAAGTGTTGTGTTAACAATGAAGAACAAAATGAGAATACTGGACTCTGATTGGCTGCAGGGTGTGCACTGTGTCCTGATAATGGTGAGCGAGTCGTTACATTGTAACGGTTCAAAATGTTGTCATGTTGTTTAAAAAGACAGCTAAAAATACAAATATACATCATTAATATGCAGAAAATAAATAGTACACGACTCATGACGCTCTAGTTTGTTATTGATTGATCATAATTGATATTGAAACATTACTGTTGACATTTGTTTGATGTCGATAAAGTTAATTTGAACGGACGCCTGGCAGCCAATCACAAACGAGGATTTGATTTGGCTCCGAAATAAGTAAAAAATCATAAAATAATGAATAGTTCTGGACTGTACCTGCAAGCACGACTTCATCACCATCATCCTCATCATCGTCTTCATCATCATCATCATCATCTTCGCTACCTAAGGACTCTGATGTGACTCCTTCATCATCATCGTCATCATCATCGGCGTCTTTTGGAGCGTCAACAAGCGTTTCTTTTTCGTCTTCTGAGTTGAGCTCAAATGAGCCGGCGTCGACATCTTCATCTTCGTCATCCTCGTCATCGTCGGTCGTGTCGTAGGAGACGTCGTCGCTGAAGGCGGCCTCCTCGTCTGTTTGAAGGTCGTCGTCTTCGTCTTCATCACCCAAGACTCCGCTGTCTGTGCTCTCAAAGGCAGGAAGTCCTCCCTCCTCTTCCTCCTCCTTATCGTCACCAACATCATCATCATCATCATCATCGTCGTGGATGTCTTCTTCAATGACATCATCGGGTTTGTCGGCGTCGTCGAGGTCAACGGGGACGTCTTTGTCGAAGTCAAGGTCAAAGTCTCCGAGGTCGCCGTCGTCTTCGTCATCTTCATCGTCTGCAAAGTGCTCCGAGGTGGCGACGGAGATGTCCTCGTCTGATTGGTCCAGACCATCATCATCATCATCATCCTTAGCGTCTTCGTCGTCTCCGACTGCTTTGGCGTCCTCGTCCAGGTCTTCATACTCATCATCATCGTCATCCTCAACAGGGAAAGGGGGGAGGCCTTCTTCTCCAACGAGTTTATGATCTTCCTCATCTTCCTCATCCTCGCTGGCTGCAGGAACAGGAGGAAGATGAAGCTCCAGGTCGTCATCGCTGTCGTCTACGACGTCGTCGTCGCTGTCGGACGTCGCGACGCCCTCGGCCAATTTGTCGTCTTCATCGTCGTCCTCGTCGTCCTCGCCCTCCTCTTCCTCGCTGGAGAGAAGTGCCGATCCGCTGACGCCTGAGGAGTCAGTGGATGCATCGTCTTCGTCGTCTTCGTCGTCCTCGTCGTCTTCATCTTTTCCGTCGTCTTTGGCGACAACGGCAGCGTCAGGAGACACCGACTCTTCATCCTCGGAAGGGGCGATAGGTTCAGGAGAAACATCATCATCATCGTCGTCCTCATCCTCAGCGGCTGCAGGTTCAGACTTCTCAACATCGTCTTCATCAGCAGTATCTGCCTTATCTTCTTCATCATCATCATCATCATCCTCAGAGGCTGCAGGTTGAGACTCCTCAACATCATCTTCATCAGCAGCATCTGTCTTCTCTTCTTCATCATCATCTTTGTCAGCCTCTTTAACTATATCTTCGTCATCTTCATCATCAATTTTAGCTGCAGCTGCTTCCCGTTCCTCCTGATTTTCCTCATCTTCATTCTCATCTTCCTCCACATCAGCAGCTACCTTCAACTCCTCTTCCTCCTCCAACTCCTCCTCCTCCTCTTCATCTCTTGAGCCTTCTACTTCTCCCTCCTCCTCCTCTTCCTCTTCAAATTCATCTGCTGCTTCTTCTTCCTCCTCCTCCTCCTCCTCTTCCTTCTCCTCATCTACAGCTTCTGCTCCCTCCTCCTCTTCTTCTTCATCTTCCTCCTCTTCTTCTTCTTCTTCATCTTCCTCCCCCTCCTCTTCCTCCTCATAATATTGTTTATACTCATCATCATACTCCTCTTCATACTCATCATCATATTCATCCTCATCTTCTTCCTCCTCATCTGCATACTCTTCCTCATCCTCCTCTTGCTCCTCTTCCTCCTCTTCCTCCTCCTCCACCTCCTCCTCCCCAGCAGCCTCCACGTTCTCTCCCTCTTCTCCCTCCTCTTCCTCTTCCTCTTCCTCCTCCACAACTTCAATCGCTGGTTGTTTGGCCTTCGCTTGCATCCCTATAACTACAGAAGCAAATCTCTTGTTATTCAGGAATTTCTGAGACTTGATTGCTCAAAATTAATGTTTAAATAACCAGAATAATAATTCTTCTTCTCTTCTGTCAGCGACCACGCTGGAGGCTTCATCACAGAGGTGCATCGTACCTTTACTTCGGGAGGGCAGAAATTCTCCTGGAACACAGAAAGAGAAATTTGGAAAATCAGAAACTAAACCAAAATACAGATAGCATGTTAGCATGTTAGCACCGTTTTAGTGGAAGTGTATTTAGCTCCGTGGAAGCAGCAACATTTGGACATTTGACACTTTCCCACAGCTCAGTGGTTGAAAACCATCGTGTTGGATGATATTTGCCACCTCGAAGGCCTCCACACGTCGGGGTCGGGGCGATTAAACGCCACAAACGTGTTCAATTCTCGGCTGCAAATGTTTCGTGCAAATCTGCACGTGTTGCAGCGTTCACTTCCGTAAAAGGTTTGAGTAGATTTCCTCTTTTTTTTGGCTGAGTAATGTTTTCATTGTGTGTGGAAAGCGTGCAAAGATCTTTACGAATGAAGGACTGACGGTCAAGAAATGCATCGACGAGCCGGGTACAAACCTTTTTTCCTCACCGCGTAGAGATTTCCTAGAAAAGAGGAGAGGACATCAAACAACAAGGCAAAGACAAACAAAAAGCTCGTCTTTTCTGGACGCATGCGCCGTGTTCTGGCTTCTACGCCCTCGCGAGCAGCGACCGCACCTTCGTCTTCTTCGGGGGCGACCAGGTCGGCCACGAATTTCAACATCACGGTGATCACGTTCCCCGATTCCTCCACGGCGTCGTTCACCGCCTTCAGAGGGTCGGAGCTGAACTTGCTGAGGCCTCCTGGGGGGGAACACGGACACGGTCAGGCGGTCGAGTCGTCATCCAAACACACCCGAGGTTTCGGTTCCTATAGAACTCTTTGCTCATACATTTCCCCCAATGCGGACGTTCATTCACCTCCTGCATTTGGGGAAATAGCGGAAAGCTTGAGCTGGAGAGCGAAGGGTTAAACTGTGGCCTGGACTCCAGGTTATGGATCAATATGGTACTATTGGAGCAGACATCACAGTTTAACCACAGCAGAAAGCCTTTGAAGAACTCACATTGAGCCTCTTTCATCAAGTTATTTCACTCTCTGGGTTCCAAACTGATCATTTAAGTTTTGAATTTGGCTTCATGGATGAACTGAAGCAGCAGGTTGATGAAGGAGGAGCGGCGTGCAAACGCTTTGGACACGTGGCTCAATTTGTTCAATCAGGGCATTTCCACAGATCTCAATTCATTAGAGTTGTTGCCAAAAAAAAAGGAGGAACAACTAGATATTGTTCTCCTTATTTAGATATTGAAGAAATGCATATCATCTCCAATGCGTTGCTCGTTAATGAACGTCGGCGCGGCTTCTCCGCAGAGAAACGTTTTGCATATTTCAAAGATTTTTTTTGGAGCCCCGAGTGCGACCAGATCCACACGAGAAGCCGGCAGGCAAAAATAAACCATGTAGAACAAGAAAACCTCTTGAATTGAGCGATTTCAGATGTATGGAAGCCCATCTCCGGCGAAAAAAAACACATAATCATGAGATAACTTTTTATCTCATAATTTTGACTTTTTTATCCCATAATTTTTTATCTTATAGTAATGACTTTTTAATGTCATAATTGTGACTTTTTAGCTCATAATCATGACTATTTTTTGTGCGTTAATGGGCTTCTGTACGGATGAGATTGATTTATTTGGTAAATCGAGCTCACCTGAAGCAAATATAAAAAATAAGTAAATAAATGTAACAAATATTCTGAACCTTTTTTTCCGTTTACACACAATATAGTCGACATAAAAAATAAAACATGCGGTAGAAATTCAAAAACGTGAGAAATACTTCTTCTACACACTAAACTACACTGTTTATTACATCTTGAATATCTGAGGACTCTCAGTATTGAAGGAACCTCCTGACATCGACAGCTAGTAGCATTAGTAGTTATTATTCTAGTTATTCTAGTTAATAGAGTTAATATCAGCGGCTTCCAGAAGAAGCTCCTGCTTCGGGAGGAGGTTAGTAGCAGGTGAGGAGCCTTGCCTCTACGGCCCGAGTCCTTTAAAACCTTCCTGACGACAGGAGGCGGGCGACCTGGTTGGAGGAGAAACACAGCGGCAATGAGCAACGACATTGAGCAACGTGGTGAAGCAAAGAGAGAGAGGGAGGGGGAGGGGCTTCTGGGACGATGATGATGATGATGAAGCGCTGAATTTTAGTTAATACTGTCAGAAAAAGAAAAAAATGGAAGTTGATATCTCCGTTGATGTTTATCGATGTTTGTCCTTTGTTTCAAGGTCGTAAACCACGTCGAGGTTTTTGCTGCAATGTTTCAGTTTCCTGCACGACTTCCTTCTTCTTCTCGTGTGGTTAGTATCGGACATAAAGGAGACGCTGATGTCAAGGTTAGAAAAAGATTGAGTTGAGGAGAAATTAATGAAGTTTTAATGATGTGAGGAGAAATGGAACCGATGCTCAGTAACGCCACTCACACTAACGACATTAGATCAGATCTACAGTCCAGTGTGCTACACATAAGCATTAAGATGGACACAGTAGAAGGAAGAGAAAGATATATATATATATATATATATATATATATATATATATATATATATATATATATATATATATACACATTTTTATCAATCAATCTTAATCAAGCTTTATTGATAATATGAGTGTATGTGTGTGTGTGTGTGTGTGTGTGTGTGTGTGTGTGTGTGTGTGTGTGTGTGTGTGTGTGTGTGTGTGTGTATACATACATACATATATTATACATGTTTACTTTTGACTCGTTTAGCCCCCAAAGATTTTTCTAAAAGATAATAAATAAATAAAATCTCCTCAACTACAAGAACTATTTGAGTCATTTCAAAAAGTATAATATACAGAACACACTTGTGAGACTAGTTAGGAGCTTTGTATAGTCGTGTACGTGTTCCTGGTTTATTGGTTGATGATAAAACACAACAAAGAATAAGAAAAAAACTTCAAAAAAAGACAAACTTACAGGATGTATTTTCTCTTTTTAATTATGCAAATCATCACTTATCTTACTCCTATAAAATATCACTGTGTGTTAACAGTTTCTCTGCAAAGTTTGACTTAGATTAAGTGAAGTTAAATATTTTTTTATTTAGTGTACTTTTCGTGGACCGTAGGTTTAGGTCCGCTGAAAGCAAAAATGCCCTAACTTACTTCCTGGACCTTGAACGCTTCTGGTTCCACAACAGAGTGGCTCTGCTCAAGCAGAAGCACCAACACATACCAAACAAGTCTCGTTTAATCCATAAGTAAGTCATATTTCAGTTTTTTGGCTGGAATGTGGTTGATATCTTGCTGAGGTTTTGTCTCGCAAGGGATTTGGTGGATTCTGTTGGTCGTGAGCTTTCAAGAAAGGTCTTTTTTGAGTCCTGATGAACATTCAGCCTCCATTTTTGGGCTCACCAAGCACTTAATCAAACCTAAAGATCTGAGAGTCTAACCCTGAGAACTCATTCCTGCACATTTACAACACATCGCTTCAATAATTAGCTCGCAATCCCTCAATAATCTATAGAATAATAAATGAAAACCAACTTGTCCGAGGGCCGCCGGCGGCCTCGACTCCTCACCTGACACGGTCTTGTAGTCCACCAGGTCAAACATGATGACGAAAACACAGGACCAGGTGATGATCAGAGCCAGCACCAGGATCCAGGCCAGCGGGGAGCTGAAGGTCGAGTGGAGGTCATCCGTGAAGCTCTTCCTGGGCACTCGGGCGGCCGGCGGCCCGACGTCCACGTTCTTGCTGTCGATGACCATGGTGGTGGTGGACGAGCGCGCTGAGGGAGCAAAGACACCGAGATCTGATACCACTCACAACACATGACCTTCAAGGACCTTCAAGGACCTTCAAGGACCTTCAACAGAACAGGGTTTGTTTCTTATTCCCCGAAATATTCTACGTGCTCAACACACCAATTCATATTAATATTCCTTCATTTCTACAAATGACCACTGGGAGCTGTCATGAGTACGAGAAGTATAGAAAAAGTACTCGGACTGTGTACTTGAGCACAAGTAGCAATATTACAGTGTAGAAAATAATACTTTGTTCATTAAACTTTTGAGTGAAAATCCTCCCCCGCCAATTGTAAGTCCCAGCATGCCCCATTCAGACAATCTTTTGGCATAAAATACGTCATATTTTTCCATTTTTAAACCAAACGACACAGTTTTTTGACTGAAACTCCTTCCTAACAGGTCAAGACTTTGTTTTATTGTGATTTTTGTTGCAGATTCTGATTCTTTAGGTCCTAATCTTTCCAAAAAGGTGTCTTATTGACGCTCCAGGAGGCTTTTTGGGGGAATCTGGCTCATATCATGTTGGATGTTCATAGTTATTATCAAAATATCTTTTAAAAGTGTTTTTTGGCAGATATACATTTTTTCCCCAAGACTTTGCTGAACGAATACATACCATAAACACAAGTATTGGAATTAATTTGGGGTTCCTACGACGACTCAAACAGGGAAAAGGAGGTCTGGAGACAAAACTGGTTCCATAGTTTTCAACTGGTTGAGTTAAGTCCTGTAATTACATTTTAGCAACACAATATATTTAAAATAGCCAAAACAAAAGTACTTATTGTGCAGAATGGCTTATTTCAGAAGGATACATATTATCGGATTATAAAGATTGATACATGAATGTGTCAATAACAATATTCATGATTATATATGAATCTTCAAAGTAAATAGAGTTTTTGTTCCACTAATATTAATTTCCTAAAGTCAGTTCTGTGCAAATATTCTGTTTAACTGACGTTGTTGCGTCCACCTGTTTGTCTAGTATGATCTGAAAGGAGGAGGAAGTGTCTTACAGGAAGTGTCTTTCAGGAAGTGTCTTACAGGAAATGTCTTACAGGAAATGTCTTACAGGAAGTGTCTTACAGGAAGTGTCTTACAAGAAGTGTCTTACAAGAAGTGTCTTACAGGAAATGTCTTTCAGGAAGTGTCTTACAAGAAGTGTCTTACAGGAAGTGTCTTACAGGAAATGTCTTCCAGGAAGTGTCTTTCAGGAAGTTGGTCGAGCAGCTTTTGAGGTCAAAAGGTCAAGCTTTAAGACTCTCCGGTCCTGCACGCTCGTGTAATTGCAGCCAAACGGTTTCCTCTCACTTTAAAATGAGTTACACGTCAGTTTAGGATGATGTAATGCCGTCAGAGACGACCGGTCCTGAGCCCGCACCAGTGATAGAGGGTTCGTTTCCCCAGTTTAAAGCCAGTAACGCTGTGGGAGCCACAGAGCTGCCGCTGTGTGAGTGAAGCTCCGGCCACCTGTCCGCTCCCTTCAGCTGCCGGCTGGCAGCGACGGCTGGTTTCTCCATTACTGCTGACTCAAACAGCTCCACACACACACACACACACACACTCTCAGACCTCCATGACTCCCAGCATGCACAAACCTCCCAGTGCCGACTGGACGTCTGTTACCAGCTTAACTAAAGTACGTTTGAGATAACGTATGTTTTTTCATTTCTTTAGATTCTGTAATTTCCCACAGTAAAATCAAGTATCTGAGTACAGTTACAAGACGGATTTAAATCAAATCCTGCACATTTTAATTGAATCTATAAAAGAATCTGAAGCCAACAGAACAACAGTGTGTTTTTTTCAAGTGAATCACATTGAAAGAGGCCTTCACTTGAGAGCTGGGAAGACTAAAAGTGCTTTAAAGTGAAAGTGATTATTCTGATGTGTGAAGCAGTTGGTGTTAGCTTACGTTAGCACACTTCAGGAAGAAAAGAGGATTCGATTTTGAGGTAAAAAAAATACACGATATGACCGGGGATGTGATCTAAAAATGACTTTAAATGTAACTTCATGCTGTGTGTGTTTTTTTTTAAAAAGAGCTAAAAGTGTCTTGTTTCTCTCACACTGAGGAGCAACAAGCTCAGCCGGGACATCAACCAGCAACTAGCAACCAGCAACTAGCAACCATCAGACTCGGAGTCTCATCACGTCTTGTTGTGTTTTTATGTTGCTGCTTTTGTCACGTTTGTCTGTACTGAGGCAACAATAAATAAGCTCTTCAATCCCTCTTCTAGTGATACACAATAAGCTCCTGAAGCCGGTCAACCTCTGACCTTTGACCTGTCCTCAGGTGGCAAAGAAAGGGGCCACAAAAAAAATTCACTTTTACTCAGAACCGTGTCCAGATTATCATAGAATGGACTCACTTTTCATCCGTTACCACCGAGCATGAAAGCGTTCCTCATGTGTTCACAACCCCCCACCCCTCCCTCCTCCATGTTAACACCTCTGAGCAGAGCATCACTCTTTAACTCCGGCTCTAGATGGCTCGGCCGTGTGCGATTCCTCCTTTTATAGCCGGCCGGCCTCCGCACCGTGACGCCGAGCGGTCGACCCGCTCGGCCCGACTCGAGTCAGAACATTTCCTTATCGAGCGCCGAGCGGAGCGACCCGGCCGGATGAGTCCGGTGGCGCTGATGACAGGGTGAGCGGTCCACACCTCGTTGTGTTGCCACAGACTCTCCATGGAGACAACTTGAGTTTGAGGAAGTGGATCACAGGAAGTGCAGACGTCCCATACTCACAGAAAAAAAGCCAACGACCATTAATTTATAATCTATCCAACAATGTGCAAATACACAAAATAAACGGAATTGGAAATAAATGTTAGTTAGTCACCCATTAACGTTTCCTGGAGCTTTTTGATTAAGTTAAAGTATCAGTTTAAAGGAACTTAAAGTATCAGTTTAAAAGTAACATAAAGTATCAGTTTAAAGGAACTTAAAGTATCAGTTTAAAAGTAACTTAAAGTATCAGTTTAAAGGAACTTAAAGTATCAGTTTAAAAGTAACTTAAAGTATCAGTTTAAAAGTAACTTAAAGTATCAGTTTAAAAGTAACTTAAAGTATCAGTTTAAAGGAACTTAAAGTATCAGTTTAAAAGTAACTTAAAGTATCAGTTTAAAGTAACTTAAAGTATCAGTTTAAAGTAACTTAAAGTATCAGTTTAAAAGTAACTTAAAGTATTAGTTTAAAGTAACTTAAAGTATCAGTTTAAAGGAACTTAAAGTACCTCTAAACATGGTAAAGCAGGAAGATGTAGAGAGGGTGCTAGGGTGCACACACACACACGCACACACACACACACACACACACACACACACACACACACACACACACACACACACACACACACACAGAGCGTAACTGAAAATTCAAACTTTTAGAAGAAGTGCGTTGTCGCTTTAAGTGTTTGAAGCTCTTCATCCTTCAGTAAAGCTCTTCAGGCCGAGGTGTCACCACACCAGCGTCACCAGTGCACATGAAACCAGTTTAAAAGCACAATATATAAACAATAAATAATATAAATAATAAATAACTGCACCGTGGAGGTTCCCGTGCAGCCGGCGCTGCGTGTTGATGCTGTCGGTCGTCCGCGTCACCGAGGGCTTAAAGCCGCTTTACAAATAGCAGCCAGATACACGATAGCGTCCACATTATTTTTAGATGCTTCCAGTCGTGAGCGTCTCCCGACGCCCTCAGACGGCACAACAAAAACACACAACCACACAACTGTGCTTCATACTTTACCTTCTACTGTTTCAGTCATGGTGTCGCAGCAGTCGATGGTTTCAAGTGGCCATGAACACAAACATTCACGACAGATCCTCGACTCGTCTGCGCGTTTACAATCCCGGCGTTTTAATCCCACTCCAGGAAACTGGTGAAAAAGGGATATGCCCGGAAAAAAAAAAACAGAAATACAAAATGTGCGTCCCAAAAAAGCTCGAGCTGGTCCTCACAGAGAGCCGAGTGGCGTCCCGGTGACGAGGCCGTGGGAGACGGGCAGAGACCCGGTGTGAAGCTGGTCGCTGTCTTTTGCCCTTTGCCTGGTCGATGCCCCCCCCCCCCCCCCCCGCACTGCCCCGACAGAATTAGATCGCCCACGGACGATGGAAGGAAAGACAGAGGAGAGAGAGAGACACACAGAGAGAGAACTTTATCCCAGCAGGCGTTGCTGCTGCTGCTGCTGCGTGGTCATGTGATCGCAGCCTGGATGCTACTTTGTGATCAGTGATTTTAGGTTTTATTCGTCTGAACCTCCGTTTGGTTCTCGCCTCGTTCCTGAGCCTCGAGGCCGCGAGTTATTCTTAGAGCGGCTCGCTGATCGCTGCTATGCTGCTTCGCCTTTTTAGGCCAGAGGCGTGACCTCAACAGACCCACACACACACACACACACACACACACACACACACACACACACACCTCCACTGTTAACTAATCCCCCTCCTCCAGACTCCACCGCTCAGTGCTGTCATCAAGAGAGAGGGGAGAGAGAGAGGGAGCGAGAGAGAGAGAGAGAGAGAGAGAGAGGTGCAGCTCTTACAGTTGGACTTTAAGTGTCAGCAGGACTCAAGTCAGTAAAAGTTCAACGTGAACCCAAAGTTAGAGTCACATGGTCACATGACCCGGTCTCCATATGGTCACATGGCCCGGTCTCCCGCCTCGTGTCGTCCTGCCGTCACCACACCTTCACTATCTCTACCTCTACAGACGAGATAACGGCTTCTGATTAGAGGATTTATGGAGCTGCAGCTTAAACATCTGGTCCAGCTGCAGCTCCTTCGTGACGCCGACGAGCCCTCTGACTGTGTGGAGGATAAAGTAGCTTAAAGTATCAGTTTAAAGTAACAAAGTATCAGTTTAAAGTAGCTTAAAGTATCAGTTTAAAGTAGCTTAAAGTATCAGTTTAAAGTAACCTAAAGTATCAGTTTAAAGTAGCTTAAAGTATCAGTTTAAAGTAACCTAAAGTATCAGTTTAAAGTAGTTTAAAGTATCAGTTTAAAGTAACCTAAAGTATCACTTTAAAGTAGCTTAAAGTATCAGTTTAAAGTAGCTTAAAGTATCAGTTTAAAATAGCTTAAAGTATCAGTTTAAAGTAACCTAAAGTATCAGTTTAAAGTAGTTTAAAGTATCAGTTTAAAGTAACCTAAAGTATCAGTTTAAAGTAGCTTAAAGTATCAGTTTAAAGTAGCTTAAAGTATCAGTTTAAAGTAACCTAAAGTATCAGTTTAAAGTAGTTTAAAGTATCAGTTTAAAGTAACCTAAAGTATCAGTTTAAAGTAGTTTAAAGTATCAGTTTAAAGTAACCTAAAGTATCAGTTTAAAGTAGCTTAAAGTATCAGTTTAACGTAACCTAAAGTATCAGTTTAAAGTAGCTTAAAGTAGTAGTTACTTTATGGTTAAAAATTAAAATCTAAAACTGCGTTGCAAAGAGCGTTGAAAGAACAAGATGGTGGCACCGCCGTTCTTCAGTCAAATGAGCTGAATGGCAACTTTAACTTATATTTCTGTTACTTATGAGACCTCATTGTTTATAAAAACCCATATCAGAGATGTGAATAATCTACAATGGTGGCCCATGATAAATGGTATAATTACTTCATTTTTATTATTTATTCTTCATGAAGGAACAACGTAGAATCTAGCGAAGCAGAAGCAATCAATATTCACAGGTTTGATTCTTCTTCAATGTAAAACACACAACTTTACAATACACACAACATGAGCAAGCAACACAACTATAAACCCGTTTTACATTCTCATTAATGCATTTTGGGGATTACTTTGATGCCAGTTTGGACTAAAGGGAACAATCTCAGCCACCAAAAACCCTTTCAGTCCACATTTCAGGATGACATCACTGTTTCAGATCAACTTGAGACTTTTCAAAGTAGTTCTATGTTATGAGTTGGAAGTTAAATTCAATGTTATTTTCTTCATGTTGACTCTTTACTTCCATCTTTTTCTCATCCAGCTACTTACTGTGTGCATCTGTTATACGTCCATCATTTCCCCTTAAATGTTATAAATATCTGTGATCAACAGCTTAATTTAAAATCATCTACTTCAGCCTTCACAACTATACAACAGAATTAATATTAAAAGTGTCTTACAGTTATTAATGTGTGACAAAATCCTGTCCTGCGTGTTAGCGGCAGCTCGCTCAGATCTTCTGGTTCTCTTCAACGAGAGGCCACAAAGATCAGCTGCAAAAACAGCTGCAACAAGATTTCCAGAATGAAGTCACCTAAAATAAAGAAAAACAAAGTTATCTGATGTCATTTAAGCCTTAATATCCGATATCAGAAAGCGCCCCCTGGTGGTCAGGAGAGAGAATGCAGCTTTAACAGATGAAGCACAGACTTCTATACAACCAGAGGAGTCGCCCCCTGGTGGTCAGGAGAGAGAATGCAGCTTCAACACATGAAGCATAGACTTCTATACAACCAGAGGAGTCGCCCCCTGGTGGTCAGGAGAGAGAATGCAGCTTTAACACATGAAGCATAGACTTCTATACAACCAGAGGAGTCGCCCCCTGGTGGTCAGGAGAGAGAATGCAGCTTCAACACATGAAGCATAGACTTCTATACAACCAGAGGAGTCGCCCCCTGGTGGTCAGGAGAGAGAATGCAGCTTTAACACATGAAGCATAGACTTCTATACAACCAGAGGAGTCGCCCCCTGGTGGTCAGGAGAGAGAATGCAGCTTTAACACATGAAGCAAAGACTTCTATACAACCAGAGGAGTCGCCCCCTGGTGGTCAGGAGAGAGAATGCAGCTTTAACACAAGATGATCTGAACCACAGGAAGGGTTCATCTCTCTCAACACCAGCTGACTGGATGTGTGGAGACCTGATTGCATGAGATCATTAAAAATAGTCGTTACCTTAAGAGACTTCTGGATGTTAATCCACGCTTTGTCGTTGAGCTCACACCTCAGGAGGCTGCCCTCATGGAACAGACAGTCCACAGTGAGCTTGACGTTCGGGTTCTCCACCTGTCTCCTGCTCGCTGCTATGACGCATTCAGTGTCAAAGGTGTGATGCATCACCACCAGGATCACTGGTTTATTATCTGTGAGCACAGAGAGTTAAAAAAGTGAGTCTTCAGGGTTCTGTCTACGCATCCATATGTGTGCAGTTGGGTTTAAAAAACGAGTCGATACGTCGAGCTAGTCTTTGACGTCTGCTGTGCATTTGACCCGGTGTGAAACTGGAGGCATTTCCTACCCAGAATGCTCTGCAGGGCCACGTTGATGTCCGTTCCAACTCGTGAGACGACGGGACAGAAGACCAAGAGGAAGTCACTTTTTGCAGGAGACTCCACCTGCTTTTTCCCAATGCTTTTAAGGTTTTGAACAAAGTCTAGATGAGTGTTGTTAGTTATTCCCGCCACGTGGACGAAGAACTTCTTCCCCGACACTAAAAACAGAGAAGAACGTTTGAGTAATTATTAAATTAAACAGGAAAATCCCAAATGGCCCCCATGTAGAGCCGGTGTGTTGTTTGACTGTTCTGGGCTTCTGTAGTAAAACAAAATGGCGGGTGCGCCGATAAGAGGAAGATATACACGGCTGATTCTAGTTTCTTTTCTCATTATATTAAATTTCTGCCCCCGAAATGCTACACACTGTTCCTTAAGGTAAAAGTACGACGACCACACTGTGAAAATACTCTATAAAAGTTTGAGTCCTGCATTAAAAACCTTATTTAAATACAGGTATTTATGTATTAGCAGCAACATGTATAAGTAAAAGTTTATATATAAGTAAAAGTAGAGTACGTTTTTATATTGAGTTACTTTAACAGTACTCTAGGAAGCAGTGTCCTGGAAGTATGTGTCTGGGGCTTTTATTTTGAAGGATAAAACGAAAGAAGGGGAAGAGACGAAAAATAAATAAATAAAAAGAAAAGCAAACTCGTTCCCTCACCAGTCATGTCTTCCTGCTCCGTGTCTCTGAGGAGGAAGCAGAGGAACAGAGAGTTTAAAGAAGACGGTGAAGTCAAGCTAAACAAGGTGCGGACATGTAGCACACAACTCTTTGATCTCTGCTCTGCGCGAGCTCGAACGAGCCCGCGAGACACAAAGTTGCCTTCGAGTTCTAAAACAGAATGTGACCGGAAACACGGAGATTCAGCAGCTCACACGGAGCACACACCTTCACACGACCAGTACTTACGGGATGGACCGGTAGTTTGTTGAGAATGTGTCCGTCATATCGCCTCAAACGAGTCAGAGAAATCACGAGAGCTGCTTCGTGGTCGGTGGAAAACTTTCACTTTCACTTTTGCTGCTGACGCAAGAGGAAGTGCAGCTCAACGCGATGAGGGAGAACACGTGAACGCAGCACGAGGGGGGAGCTGCTCGGCTGTTTGTACATCCCTCTGTTTATATTACAGAGGGATCACAGCTGTAGATTAAACCTTTAAGTGTTGAACAACTTGAGCTGAACACAAAGGTTGCATTATATTTATTTATTAAACTTTTGTTTTTGCATTTTCAACACAGCAGAACAATCCTTGACCTTTAAATCAACCCAATATAATAAAATAAATAGTAAATAATCGAAACAGTATTAGTGTCAGTAGTTTAGCTTATAGCGAGTTTAAATTAACCTTTACACACATGGACATCTACGCCGACAAATGCTTATACATCTACATTCATATCAGAAATAAGACAAATAAGCAGAGACGATTAAAAATCACTTTAATGGGTTAATTTAAATTTATTCCTTATGAAGGAACAATTACAGCTACTAAAACTATTTCATAGTACATCTGTTATTCTTCCATCATTTCCCCTTTGCACAAGCTCCACCCCTCCACTAACTCCACCCTCTCCACTGGCTCCACCCTCTTCAGCAGCTACACCCCCTTCGCCGGATCCACCCAATCCATCCTGCCCTTGCCACCACCAGCTGCACCCCTTCCACCAGCCCCACCAGTGACACCCCGTCCATCCAGCAAAATCCTACACCAGCGCCACCAGCTCCTCCCCCAGCTCCACCAGCTGCCCAAGCTCCACCAGCTCCACCAGCTGCCCAAGATCCACTGGCACAACTGCAGCATTGCAAAAAAAAATGTGTCCGCGGATCCACCTAAAACAAAGAAGAACAATGAGTCATCAGGTGTCATCTACAGCTTAATATAAGACATCAGCGTCGGTGCATCTCCAGATTGAATCTGAGCAACTTCTTCAGGGGGAAACAAATGTGTTTGATCTGAAATCTGAGGTTAACACTTACTTTGGGTTTGTTTAAATTTAGAATTCTGAAAGAAAGAAACAAAGCAATTTGAGTAATGAGCATTAGTGATAATGAAACTAATCATATCAGGAACAGGAAGGGTTCATCTCTCTCAACACCAGCTCACTCTGCATCGGATGTGTGGAGACCTGATTGCATGAGATCAGTTAAAATAGTCGTTACCTTGTGACAGGGAATTCCAAGAAACCTCTGGATGTTAATCCAGGCGTGGTCGTTGAGCTCACACTTCAGGAGGCTGCCCTCATGGAACAGACAGTCCACAGTGAGCTTGACGTTCGGGTTCTCCACCTGTCTCCTGCTCGCTGCTATGACGCGTTCAGGGTCAAAGGTGTGATGCATCACCACCAGGATCACTGGTTTATTATCTGTGAGCACAGAGAGCACAAACACTGTTTATTTTGTAGGCTCCTCCATGGGTGGGGCGGGGGGGGGGTGCATTTGACTCGTCCGTGTGAAACTGGAGGCATTTCCTACCCAGAATGCTCTGCAGGGCCACGTAGATGTCCGTTCCAACTCGTGAGACGACGGGACAGAAGACCAAGAGGAAGTCACTTTCTCCAGGAGACTCCACCTGCTGTCGGCCATCGCCTCTGAACTTAGCAACAAACTCTAGATGAGCGTCGTTAGTTTTTCCCGCCACGTGGACGAAGAACTTCTTCCACGACACTAAAGACAGAGAAGAACGTTTGAGCTTTACGTAGTTTCTTAGAGAATCTTAGTAAAAAAAAAAAAGATCTTTAGCTCGAAAACGTTTTAAACATTCCACAACTTTATCACTTTCATGAACAGCTTTAAAAAAAAGTAGCTTTCTTTTAAAAGTGTCAGATGAATTAAATTAAATTAAATATAATGTAATATAATTGTGCAGTAAAACGGTGTCTGCGATGTTAATATTACTTTCACATTCACACATAATACTTTAAACGCAAAATCACCTCGAGTTTGTACTTGTATGTGCAGTACTTAAGTACATGTACTTAAGTACATGTACTTAAGTACATTCCACCACTGAGTACTTTAATTTGATTTAAAAATACATTAAAAGAAAAGCAAACTCGTTCCCTCACCAGTCATGTCTTCCTGCTCCGTGTCTCTGAGGAGGAAGCAGAGGAACAGAGAGTTTAAAGAAGACGGTGAAGTCAAGCTACACAAGGTGCGGACATGTAGCACACAACTCTTTGATCTCTGCTCTGCGCGAGCTCGAAGGAGCCCGCGAGACACAAAGTTGCCTTCGAGTTCTAAAACAGAATGTGACCGGAAACACGGAGATTCAGCAGCTCACACGGAGCACACACCTTCACACGACCAGTACTTACGGGATGGACCGGTAGTTTGTTGCACATTCGTCCGTCATATCGCCTCAAACGAGTCAGAGAAATCACGAGAGCTGCTTCGTGGTCGGTGGAAAACTTTCACTTTCACTTTTGCTGCTGACGCAAGAGGAAGTGCAGCTCAACGCAATGAGGGAGGACACGTGAACGCAGCACGAGGGGGGAGCTGCTCGGTGCGTTACATGGACACTGTTTGTATATCCCTCTGTTTATGTTACATTTAACATGACGGCATTAATATTACGGCGATTAAGTGTTAAGCAACTTGAGCTGAACACTAAAGTTACTTTATATTTATTTAACTTTTGCATTTTCAACACAGCAGAACAATCCTAAACATCTACATCCACATACATACCCACCTTTTACACACACACTCCACATGGAGGATTAAAGGAGAAGAACTGGATTAAAGTTACTTTTTTCACACTTAAATCAGAAGATGTGTGAGCCAAACTTATGTTTATATTAATCATTACAAGACCTTTACCTTGTTTCTTTATGGGAATCTATATCAGAGATAAGACAAATGAGCAGAGACGGTCACTTTAAAGAGTTCATTTATATTTATTCCTCATGAAGGAACAATTACAGCCATCAAAATGTACATTTCAGGATGACATCACTGTTTCAGGATCAACTTGAGACTTTTCAACCTGGTTCTATGTTATAAGTTGGAGGTCAAATTCAATGTTATTTTCTTCATGTTGACTCTTTACTTCCATCTTTTTCCCATCCAGCTACTTACTGTGTGCATCTGTTATACTTCCATCATTTCCCCTTAAATGTAATAAATATCTGGGATCAAAAGCTTAATTTAAAATCATCTTCATAAGACTTTACAACTATACAACAGTAATAACATTAATAGCATATGTCTGTTATTAATGTGAGACAAAATCCTGTCCTGCGTGTTAGCGGCAGCTCGCTCAGATCTTCTGCTTCACGGACATCACCACGAACCCGTCGTCTAGCTCCTCCACTAGCTCCACCCCTCCAAAAGCAGCAAACGCCTTGACCTGCGACAACGCTTTGTCGTTGAGCTCACACTTCAGGAGGCTGCCCTCATGGAACAGACAGTCCACAGTGAGCTTGACGTTCGGGTTCTCCACCTGTCTCCTGCTCGCTGCTACAATGTGTTCAGGGTCAAAGGTGTGATGCATCACCACCAGGATTACTGGTTTATTATCTGTGAGCACAGAGAGCACAAACACCGTTTATTTTGTACTGCATTTGACCCGGTGTGAAACTGGAGGCATTTCCTACCCAGAATGCTCTGCAGGGCCACGTTGATGTCCGTTCCAACTCGTGAGACGACGGGACAGAAGACCAAGAGGAAGTCACTTTCTCCAGAAGACTCCACCTGCTGTCGGCCATCGCCTCTGAACTCATCAACAAACTCTAGATGAGCGTCGTTAGTTTTTCCCGCCACGCGGACGAAGAACTTATCCCACGACACTAAAGACAGAGAAGAACGTTTGATCTTCAGATAGTTTCTTAGAGAATCTTAGTAAAAAAGATCTGAAGCTCAAAAACGTTTTAAACATTCCACAACTTTATCACTTTCATGAGCTGCTTTAAAAAAAGGGTCAGCTAAGTTAAATTAAATGTAATGTAATTGTGCAGTAAAATGGTGCCTGTCAATGTTAATATTACTTCCACATTCACACTTAATCCTTCAAACCCAAAATAACCTTGAGTTTGTACTTAGGTGCAGTACTTGAGTACATACATTTATTTAAATCAACCACTGAGTAACTTCATTTTTTTAAAATACATTAAAATAAAAGCAAACTCGTTCCCTCACCAGTCATGTCTTCCTGCTCCGTGTCTCTGAGGAGGAAGCAGAGGAACAGAGAGTTTAAAGAAGACGGTGAAGTCAAGCTAAACAAGGTGCGGACATGTAGCACACAACTCTTTGATCTCTGCTCTGCGCGAGCTCGAACGAGCCCGCGAGACACAAAGTTGCCTTCGAGTTCTAAAACAGAATGTGACCGGAAACACGGAGATTCAGCAGCTCACACGGAGCACACACCTTCACACGACCAGTACTTACGGGATGGACCGGTAGTTTGTTGAGAATGTTTCTGTCTCAAACGAGTCAGAGAAATAACGACAGCTGCTTCGTGGTCGGTGGAAAACTTTCACTTTTGCTGCTGACGCAAGAGGAAGTGCAGCTCAACGCGATGAGGGAGGACACGTGAACGCAGCACGAGGAGGGAGCTGCTCGGTGCGTTACATGGACACTGTTTGTATATCCCTCTGTTTATGTTACAGAGGGGTCACAGCTGTAGATTAAACATTTAAGTGTGAAGCAACTTGAGCTGAACATTAAAGTTACTTTATATTTATTCATTGAACTTTTGTTTTTGCATTTTCAACACAGCAGAACAATCCTTGACCTTTAAATCCACATACATACCCACCTTTTACTCATGCACTCCACATGGAGGATTGAAGGAAAAGGGAAGAACTGGATTAAAGTGCTTTTTTTCTCACTTAAATCAGAAGATGTGTGAGCCAAACATATGTTTCTATTAATTATTATAAGACCTTTAACTTGTTTCTTTAATGGGAATCCATATCAGAGATAAAACAAATGAGCAGAGACGGTCACTTTAAAGAGTTCATTTATATTTATTCCTCATAAAGGAACAATTACAGCCATAAAAAATTATTTCAAAGTACATTTCAGTATGGTATCACCGTTTCAGGATCAACCTTAGACTTTTCAACATAGTTCTATGTTATAAGTTGGAGGTGAATTTCAATGTTAAAGCATATTTCTGTTATTAATGTGAGACAAAATCATGTCCTGCGTGTTAGCGGCAGCTCGCTCAGATCTTCTGGTTCTTCAACGAGCGGTCACAAAGATCAGCACTTTCCCCTCCTCTGCACCCCCGTCCACCATCTCCACCCTCTACACCGTCTCCACCCTATCCATCCTGCTCTTACCACCACCAGCTCCACTCCTTCCACCGGTCCCACTGGCCCCACTCCTTCTATCCAGCAACCGCCTCACACGGCTCAAGAAGCTCCCCCACCGCCTCCTCCACCAGCTCAACTGGAACAATTTCTGTATTGAAAACCCACTTGTGTCCGCGGATCCACCTAAAACAAAGAAGAACAATGAGTCATCAGGTGTCATCTACAGTTTAATATAAGACATCAGCATCGGTGCATCTCCAGATTGAATCTGAGCGACTTCTTCAGGGGGAAACAAATGTGTTTGATCTGAAATCTGAGGTTAACACTTACTTTGGATTTCTTTAAATTTAGGATCCTGAAAGAAAGAAACAAAGCAATTTGAGTAATGAGCATTAGTGATAATGAAACTAATCATATCAGGAACAGGAAGGGTTCATCAACACCAGCTCACTCTGCACTGGATGTGTTGAGACCTGATTGCATGAGATCAGTTAAAATAGTCGTTACCATTGAACGGGGAACACCAACGAACGCCTTGACCTGCGACAACGCTTTGTCGTTGAGCTCACACTTCAGGAGGCTGCCCTCATGGAACAGACAGTCCACAGTGAGCTTGACGTTCGGGTTCTCCACCTGTCTCCTGCTCGCTGCTATGACGCGTTCAGTGTCAAAGGTGTGATGCATCACCACCAGGATCACTGGTTTATTAACTGTGAGCACAGAGAGTTAAAAAAGTGAGTCTTCAGGGTTCTGTCTACGCATCCATATGTGTGCAGTTGGGTTTAAAAAACGAGTCGATACGTCGAGCTAGTCTTTGACGTCTGCTGTGCATTTGACCCGGTGTGAAACTGGAGGCATTTCCTACCCAGAATGCTCTGCAGGGCCACGTTGATGTCCGTTCCAACTCGTGAGACGACGGGACAGAAGACCAAGAGGAAGTCACTTTCTCCAGGAGACTTCACCTGCTGTCGGCCATCGCCTCTGAACTTAGCAACAAACTCTAGATGAGCGTCGTTAGTTCTTCCCGCCACGTGGACGAAGAACTTCTTCCACGACACTAAAGACAGAGAAGAACGTTTGACCTTCACATAGTTTCTTAGAGAATATTAGTAAAAAAAAGATCTTTAGCTTGAACATTCCCCGACTTTATCACTTTCATAAACAGTTTTTAAAAAATTAGCATTTTTCGAGGTCTTTTGGTCATGTGTTGCTGCTTGTGGCACTTTATTATTCTTTTTTATCATGATTAACTATCAATAATAAGATAAGAGGACATTCTCTGCATGTAGATATAAACAGCTCATTCTAATCTAACGAAAATACTACTTTTCTTGTTTTCAGGTGACTGCGAGTCCTTCCTTCCTGCTGCTGTCAGGCTGCACCACCAGCTGAGCTCCGAGTAGAGCACAAATCCAGTATTGTAGATTATTACTGTTTTATACCGTTTATTATTTACTTGTTTAGATTTTTTACTATGTCTCGTGTGTGCACTTTAGCCTGTTTGCTGAAACTACCCCACTGCGGGACTCATAAAGGAATATCTAATCTAATCTGAAAGACAGTAAAATGGTGTCTGTCAATGTTTACTGTTATATTACTTATGCCTTCACACTTAATCCATCAAACGCAAAATCACCCTGAGTTTGTACTAAAGTACATTCCACCACTATAGAAGCTCATTTCCGCCACAAAAAAAAATTAGGACCAAAAAATGTAAAAAAAATAAAATAAAAAAAAAATAAAAAATTGGACCGAAAAAAATTAATAAATTGGAACCAAAAAAATAATAATTAGGACCTAAAGAAAATTTGACCAAAAAAAGAATTAGCACCAACATTTAAAAAAAAAATTAGGACCAAAAAAAACAATATTTTCTTTTCATTTTTTTTCTTCCTTTCCGTGACTTGAAAAAAGGCAACAAAAAAAAAAAAAGTTTCCTGTTTCATTCCAGGAGAGAAAAGAGAACTTGACTACTGACTACAGATGTCAAATTTACAGTTACAGCCTAAATATAATTGTAGCTCATATTTGTACACACAAAGTGCATTGTTGTTGTTGTCATTGTTGTTCCATTGACCATTTTTAAGAACTGAGTAAAATGCCACACACATATTAAATGAATTATTTACTTTAAAGTAACCTATATCAAATGAAGGTATTGTAAAATCAAAGTGATGAAATAACGTATTGCTTAGATGTTTTTTCCACAGAAAAAAAGGAGATTTTTTTTTATTGTCCTTATTTTCTTTTTCTTTTTTTGGTGTCCTGATTTTTATTTATTTTTTTTGGTCCTGTTTTGTTTTGTGTGGCGGAAATGGGCATCCAGACACCACTGAGTAACTTAATTTTATTTATTTTTAAAAATACATTAAAATAAAAGCAAACTCGTTCCCTCACCAGTCATGTCTTCCTGCTCCGTGTCTCTGAGGAGGAAGCAGAGGAACAGAGAGTTTAAAGAAGACGGTGAAGTCAAGCTAAACAAGGTGCGGACATGTAGCACACAACTCTTTGATCTCTGCTCTGCGCGAGCTCGAACGAGCCCGCGAGACACAAAGTTGCCTTCGAGTTCTAAAACAGAATGTGACCGGAAACACGGAGATTCAGCAGCTCACACGGAGCACACACCTTCACACGACCAGTACTTACGGGATGGACCGGTAGTTTGTTGCACATTCGTCCGTCATATCGCCTCAAACGAGTCAGAGAAATCACGAGAGCTGCTTCGTGGTCGGTGGAAAACTTTCACTTTCACTTTTGCTGCTGACGCAAGAGGAAGTGCAGCTCAACGCAATGAGGGAGGACACGTGAACGCAGCACGAGGGGGGAGCTGCTCGGTGCGTTACATGGACACTGTTTGTATATCCCTCTGTTTATGTTACATTTAACATGACGGCATTAATATTACGGCGATTGAGTGTTAAGCAACTTGAGCTGAACACTAAAGTTACTTTATATTTATTTAACTTTTGCATTTTCAACACAGCAGAACAATCCTAAACATCTACATCCACATACATACCCACCTTTTACACACACACTCCACATGGAGGATTAAAGGAGAAGAACTGGATTAAAGTTACTTTTTTCACACTTAAATCAGAAGATGTGTGAGCCAAACTTATGTTTATATTAATCATTACAAGACCTTTACCTTGTTTCTTTATGGGAATCTATATCAGAGATAAGACAAATGAGCAGAGACGGTCACTTTAAAGAGTTCATTTATATTTATTCCTCATGAAGGAACAATTACAGCCATCAAAATGTACATTTCAGGATGACATCACTGTTTCAGGATCAACTTGAGACTTTTCAACCTGGTTCTATGTTATAAGTTGGAGGTCAAATTCAATGTTATTTTCTTCATGTTGACTCTTTACTTCCATCTTTTTCCCATCCAGCTACTTACTGTGTGCATCTGTTATACTTCCATCATTTCCCCTTAAATGTTATAAATATTTGTGGTCAAAAGCTTAATTTAAATTCATCTTCATAAGACTTTACAACTATACAACAGTAATAACATTAATAGCATATTTCTGTTATTAATGTGAATCAAAATCCTGTCCTGCGTGTTAGCGGCAGCTCGCTCAGATCTTCTGGTTCTTTAACGAGCGGTCACGGAGACCTCCACTAGCTCCACCCGCTTCACCCCCTACACTAGCTCCACCCTCTATACTAGCTCCACCCCCTCCCCTAGCTCCACCCCCTCCCCTAGCTCCACCCCCTCCAATAGCTCCATCCTCTACACGAGCTCTACCCTCTGCACCCCCTTCACCAGATCCACCCTCTCCACTAGTTACACCCCCTCCAATAGCTCCACTAGCTCCATCCTCACCACCATCTCCACCCTCTCCACCAGCTCCACCCCTTTCAATAGCTTTAACCTCTCCACCAGCTCCACCCTCTTCACCAGCTCCACCCCTGTCAATAGCTACATTATCCCAACTAGCTACACCCTTTAAACTAGCTCTACCCTCTCCACCAGCGACAATCTCTATACTAGCTTCACCCTCTCCACTAGCTTCACCCTCTCCACTAGCTCCACCCTCTCCACCAGCGACACCACTTTTACTAGCTCCACCCTCTCCACCAGCTACAATCTCTATACTAGCTTCACCCTCTCCACTAGCTTCATCCTCTCCACTAGCTCCACCCTCTCCACCAGCGACACCACTTTTACTAGCTCCACCCTCTCCACCAGCTACAATCTCTATACTAGCTTCACCCTCTCCACTAGCTTCATCCTCTCCACTAGCTCCACCCTCTCCACCAGCTACACCACTTTTACTGGTCCCACCCCCTCCGATAGCTACACCCTTTACAGTAGCTCCACCGCCTCCAATAGTTCCACCCCCTCCGATAGCTCCACCCACTACACTAGCTCCACCCTCTTCACCAACTCCACCCCTGTCAATAGCTACATTATCCCAACTAGCTACACCCTTTAAACTAGCTCCACCCTCTCCACCAGCTACAATCTCTTTACTAGCTTCACCCTCTCCACTGGCTTCATCCTCTCCACTAGCTCCACCCTCTCCACCAGCTACAATCTTTATAGTAGCTTCACCCTCTCCACTAACTTCATCCTCTCCACTAGCTCCACCCTCTCCACCAGCGACACCACTTTTACTAGCTCCACCCTCTCCACCAGCTACAATCTTTATACTAGCTTCACCCTCTCCACTAGCTTCATCCTCTCCACTAGCTCCACCCTCTCCACCAGCTACACCACTTTTACTGGCCCCACCCCCTCCGATAGCTCCACCCTCTACACTAGCGCCATTCTTCCTACCAGCTCCACCCCTTCCAATAGCTTCACCCTCCAAACTAGCCACACCCTCTCCAATAGCTCCACCCTCTCTACCAGCTCCACCCTCTCCATCAGCTCCACCCTTTTCAATAGCTTCACCATCCAAACTAGCTCCACCCTGTCCACCAACTACAACCACTTCACCGGCTCCACTCGATCCATCCTGCTCTTGATGCCACCAGCTACTCCACCACTGGCACAATTTCTGTATTGAAAACCCACTTGTGTCCGCGGATTCACCTACAACAAAGAAGAACAATGAGTCATCAGGTGTCATCTACAGCTTAATATAAGACATCAGCATCGGTGCATCTCCAGATCAAATCTGAGCAACTTCTTCAGGGGGAAACAAATGTGTTTGATCTGAAATCTGAGGTTAACACTTACTTTGGGTTTGTTTAAATTTAGAATTCTGAAAGAAAGAAACAAAGCAATTTGAGTAATGAGCATTAGTGATAATGAAACTAATCATGTCAGGAACAGGAAGGGTTCATCTCTCTCAACACCAGCTCACTATGGATCGGATGTGTGGAGACCTGATTGCATGAGATCAGTTAAAATAGTCGTTACCTTGTCACGGGGAACATCAACGAACGCCTTGACCTCCGACAACGCTTTGTTGTTGAGCTCACACTTCAGGAGGCTGCCCTCATGGAACAGACAGTCCACAGTGAGCTTGACGTTCGGGTTCTCCACCTGTCTCCTGCTCGCTGCTATGACGCGTTCATGGTCAAAGGTGTGATGCATCACCACCAGGATTACTGGTTTATTATCTGTGAGCACATAGAGCACAAACACTGTTTATTTTGTACTGCATTTGACCCGGTGTGAAACTGGAGGCATTTCCTACCTGAAATGCTCTGCAGGGCCACGTTGATGTCCGTTCCAACTCGTGAGACGACGGGACAGAAGACCAAGAGGAAGTCACTTTCTCCAGGAGACTTCACCTGCTGTCGGCCATCGCCTCTGAACTTATCAACAAACTCTAGATGAGCGTCGTTAGTTTTTCCCGCCACGTGGACGAAGAACTTATCCCACGACACTAAAGACAGAGAAGAACGTTTGACCTTCACATAGTTTCTTAGAGAATCTTAGCTTTAAAAAAGTAGCATTTTTCAGGGTCTGTTGGTCATGGGGTCACGAGTCCTTCCTGCTGCTGTAAAGGCCTAAACAGAATCACAGTTATAGCTATATAATAATAAAAAATAAATATATTTTCAAAGTAATTTTTTTAAGGTCAGTGTCTTGGTTTTGTTGGATAGATTTGGACAACATGCATTGTTGTTGACCTGACGGGGTCGTGCTCTCCCCTCGCTGCACTGGCCCTCGGCGGGGCATTTCCGTAAAGGGTGTCAAGGGGTATATATATATATATATATATATATATATATATATATATATATATACAGTATTGTATATTTTTTACATGTCTCTTGTGTGCACTTCACCCTGTTTGCTGCTGTAATCGTGAAACTACCCCGCTGCGGGACTCATAAAGGAATATCTAATCTAATCTAAAAGTAGTCATTGCGCAGTAAAATGGTGTCTGTCAAACGCAAAATCACCTTGAGTTTATACTTGAGTGCAGTACTCGAGTAAATGTACTTATTTAAATCACACCACTCGCGTAACATCATTTTATTTATTTTTAAAAATACATTAAAATAAAAGCAAACTCGTTCCCTCACCAGTCATGTCTTCCTGCTCCGTGTCTCTGAGGAGGAAGCAGAGGAACAGAGAGTTTAAAGAAGACGGTGAAGTCAAGCTAAACAAGGTGCGGACATGTAGCACACAACTCTTTGATCTCTGCTCTGCGCGAGCTCGAACGAGCCCGCGAGACACAAAGTTGCCTTCGAGTTCTAAAACAGAATGTGACCGGAAACACGGAGATTCAGCAGCTCACACGGAGCACGCACCTTCACACGACCAGTACTTACCTCAGTGACTGGTAGTTTGTTGAACATTTTTCTGTCATATCGCCTCAAACCAGACAGAGAAATCACGGCAGCTGCTTCGTGGTCGGTGGAAAACTTTCACTTTCTCTTTTGCTGCTGATGCAGGTGGAGTTGCAGCTCAACGCGACACGTGAACGCAGCACGAGGTGGGAGCTGCTCGGTGCGTTACATGGACACTGTTTGATGTTTTATTACAGCTGTTAACTCACCCAAAGTCCACAGACCAACGTCTATACACTCTTACATTATGCAACTTGAGATGAACACTAGAGTTAGTTTTTGGCACACTTGAATCAGAAGAGCAAAACTTACATTTCTATTAGTTATTATCGGACCTTTACCTCGTTGTTTTTATGGGTATCCATATCAGAGATAAGACAGACGCACACAGATGACAAAATGATAGAATCACATTGATGAATTGATTTTTATTCTTCATGAAGGAATAACGTATAATCTTGATATGTTTATTAGCACAAAGCAGAAGCCATCGTTATTTCACAGACGTTTTGTCTTTAATGTAACACACACCACTTTACTACACACAACTTTAAACATGAACATGTAGAATAACTCTAACCCCGTTTTACTTTCTTATTAAAACTGTTTTTCGGAGGATTTTCTTTAGAGTCAAAGAACAATCCCAGCCACCAAAAACCTTTTTCAGTGTAAATTTTCAGGATGACATCACTGTTTCAGGATCAACATGAGACTTTTCAACGCAACGTTATAAATTGAAGGTGAATTTCAACGTTATTTTCTTCATGTTGATGCTTTACTTCCATCTTTTTCTCATCCAGTCACTTACTGTGTGCATCTGTTGCTCTTCCATCATTTCATCATTTCTATCAATACAGGGGAGGGCGTCACAAAGATCAGCACTAGCTCCGCCCCCTTCCCTTGCTCCGCCCCCTCCCATGCAGCCACTGCCCCTTGCAGCTCCACCAGCTCCCTCAGCTCCTCTGGATCAACCACAGCGTCACCACCAAAACAACTGCGACCGCGAGTCCTTCTAAATTAAAGAACAAGGAGTCATCAGGGGTCGATCACAGCTTCATATCCGACATCAGTGTCAGTGCAGCTACACATTTAAATCAACCTCCAGCTCAGTCACCTCAGCGACTTCTTCAGGGGGGAAACGAAAGTGTCTGATCTGACATCTGAGGTTAACACTTACTTTTGGTGAGGACATATTCGCTGATGAAATTCACCCATAAAGAAACCTGAAAGAAAGTAATATGAGTAATATTAATGAGTGATAACGGAACAGGAAGGGTTCATCTCTCTCAACACCAGCTCACTGGATGTGTTGAGACCTGATTGCATGAGATCAGTTAAAATAGTCGTTACCATTGAACGGGGAACACCAACGAACGCCTTGACCTGCGACAACGCTTTGTTGTTGAGCTCACACTTCAGGAGGCTGCCCTCATGGAACAGACAGTCCACAGTGAGCTTGACGTTCGGGTTCTCCACCTGTCTCCTGCTCGCTGCTATGACGCGTTCAGTGTCAAAGGTGTGATGCATCACCACCAGGATCACTGGTTTATTATCTGTGAGCACAGAGAGCACAAACACTGTTTATTTTGTACTGCATGGAGGGGGAAGGTCGGGGCTCACATAGATATAAAGCGCATTTGACTCGTCCGTGTGAAACTGGAAGCATTTCCTACCCAGAATGCTCTGCAGGGCCACGTAGATGTCCGTTCCAACTCGTGAGACGACGGGACAGAAGACCAAGAGGAAGTCACTTTCTCCAGGAGACTTCACCTGCTGTCGGCCATCGCCTCTGAACTTAGCAACAAACTCTAGATGAGCGTTGTTAGTTCTTCCCGCCACGTGGACGAAGAACTTCTTCCACGACACTAAAGACAGAGAAGAACGTTTGAGCTTTACGTAGTTTCTTAGTTTAAAAAAGCTGACATGACACATACAGCCATTAATAACACATAACATGTATTAGGAAAGGAACTATGAGTACAATTACATACTAAATATATTTGTAAAAGTACTAATACAACACTGGGGGAATACTCAATAAGTAAAAGTACAAATACTCAATAAGTCAAAGTACCAATACCACACTGGGGAAATACTCAATAAGTAAAAGTACTAATAACATTCTGGAAAAATACGTCCTGCATTCAAAACTTTATTTTTGTTAAAGGTATTTAAGGATTTGCAGTATTTTAGGTGTCCACAGTCCAAGTAGTCATTGTACAGTAAAATGGTGTCTGTCAATGTTTACTGTAATATTACTTTCACATTCACACTTAATCCTTCAAACGAAAAAACACCTTGAGTTTGTACTTAAGTGCAGTACTTGAGTAATATACCTACGTACATTCCACCACTGAGTACTTTAATTTGATTTAAAAATACATTAAAAGAAAAGCAAACTCGTTCCCTCACCAGTCATGTCTTCCTGCTCCGTGTCTCTGAGGAGGAAGCAGAGGAACAGAGAGTTTAAAGAAGACGGTGAAGTCAAGCTAAACAAGGTGCGGACATGTAGCACACAACTCTTTGATCTCTGCTCTGCGCGAGCTCGAACGAGCCCGCGAGACACAAAGTTGCCTTCGAGTTCTAAAACAGAATGTGACCGGAAACACGGAGATTCAGCAGCTCACACGGAGCACACACCTTCACACGACCAGTACTTACGGGATGGACCGGTAGTTTGTTGAGAATGTGTCCGTCATATCGCCTCAAACGAGTCAGAGAAATAACGAGAGCTGCTTCGTGGTCGGTGGAAAACTTTCACTTTCACTTTTGCCGCTGACGCAAGAGGAAGTGCAGCTCAACGCAATGAGGGAGGACACGTGAACGCAGCACGAGGAAATCTAATGACACTTTCTGGTCCCTGAACGCTACATGTCCTCACATTTTTTTTGGGTCATACTATTTTTTTGTCATACTTTTTTTTTTGGTCACTTTTTTTTGGTCATATTTTTTTTTTTTGGTTAATTTTTTTTGGTCTTTTTTTTTTTTTTTGGTCACTTTTTTTTGGTCATACTTTTTTTTCATACTTTTTTTTGGTCACTTTTTTTTGGTCATACTTTTTTTTTGGTCACTTTTTTTTGGTCATATTTTTTTTTGGTCGTACTTTTTTCATACTTTTTTTTGGTCACTTTTTTTTGGTCATACTTTTTTTTGGTCATACTTTTTTTTGGTCATTTTTTTTTGGTCATACTTTTTTTCATACTTTTTTTTGGTCACTTTTTTTTGGTCATACTTTTTTTTCATACTTTTTTTTGGTCATACTTTTTTTTGGTCACTTTTTTTTTGTCATACTTTTTTTTGGTCACTTTTTTTTGGTCATATTTTTTTTTTTTGGTTAATTTTTTTTGGTCTTTTTTTTTTTTTTTGGTCACTTTTTTTTGGTCATACTTTTTTTTCATACTTTTTTTTGGTCACTTTTTTTTGGTCATACTTTTTTTTTGGTCACTTTTTTTTGGTCATATTTTTTTTTGGTCGTACTTTTTTTCATACTTTTTTTTGGTCATACTTTTTTTTGGTCATACTTTTTTTTGGTCATACTTTTTTTTGGTCATTTTTTTTTGGTCATACTTTTTTTTCATACTTTTTTTTGGTCACTTTTTTTGGTCATACTTTTTTTTCATACTTTTTTTTTGGTCATACTTTTTTTTGGTCACTTTTTTTTGGTCATACTTTTTTTTTGGTCACTTTTTTTTGGTCATATTTTTTTTGGTCGTACTTTTTTTTCATACTTTTTTTTTGGTCACTTTTTTTTGGTCATACTTTTTTTTCATACTTTTTTTTTGGTCATACTTTTTTTTGGTCACTTTTTTTTGGTCATACTTTTTTTTTGGTCACTTTTTTTTGGTCATATTTTTTTTGGTCGTACTTTTTTTTGGTCATTTTTTTTTGGTCATACTTTTTTTTCATACTTTTTTTTGGTCATACTTTTTTTTGGTCATACTTTTTTTTGGTCACTTTTTTTTGGTCATACTTTTTTTTTGGTCACTTTTTTTTGGTCATATTTTTTTTGGTCGTACTTTTTTTTCATACTTTTTTTTTGGTCACTTGTTTTTGGTCATACTTTTTTTTGGTCATACTTTTTTTTGGTCATTTTTTTTTGGTCATACTTTTTTTTCATACTTTTTTTTTGGTCACTTTTTTTTGGTCATACTTTTTTTTCATACTTTTTTTTGGTCATACTTTTTTTTGGTCACTTTTTTTTTGTCATACTTTTTTTTTTGGTCACTTTTTTTTGGTCATATTTTTTTTTTTTGGTTAATTTTTTTTGGTCTTTTTTTTTTTTGGTCACTTTTTTTTGGTCATACTTTTTTTTTGGTCACTTTTTTTTGGTCATATTTTTTTTTGGTCGTACTTTTTTTCATACTTTTTTTTGGTCATACTTTTTTTTGGTCATTTTTTTTTGGTCATACTTTTTTTTCATACTTTTTTTTGGTCACTTTTTTTTGGTCATACTTTTTTTTCATACTTTTTTTTTGGTCATA
Organism: Clinocottus analis; assembly: GCF_023055335.1. Lineage (NCBI taxonomy): Eukaryota > Metazoa > Chordata > Actinopteri > Perciformes > Cottidae > Clinocottus > Clinocottus analis. Next base: position 169,607 of record NW_027175876.1, read on the forward strand.
CTTTTTTTTGGTCACTTTTTTTTGGTCATACTTTTTTTTTGGTCACTTTTTTTTGGTCATATTTTTTTTGGTCGTACTTTTTTTTCATACTTTTTTTTGGTCACTTGTTTTTGGTCATACTTTTTTTTGGTCATACTTTTTTTTGTCATACTTTTTTTTGGTCATACTTTTTTGGTCAAACTTTTTTTTTTTTTTTGGTCATATTTTTTTGTCATACTTTTCTTTTGGTCATTCTTTTTTTGTCATACTTTTTTTGGGTCATATTACAAAATGATATAAGTATTTGGCTTACAATTATCCTGGCTTATGAAAGTATATATTTAGTAATACATATTATTTAATGGCAGTGCTTTTAAAAGGGATGCACGGGGCCTTAAAGGGGAACTCCTTGTTTGCGTGCACGTGAATGGTGATGGTGATCATGAAAATCGCGATAGCTCCGACGACCCGTGAACGCAGCAGCAGATGCGGGTCTTATTTGTTCCCTCCAGCAGGAGGGCGTTCCTCCGGAGAGACAGACCGCCACAGTGTGGCGAGCACCGCCGGCGTGCGTCCTTCCTTCACACCGAGCCGCTGTCAACGCGTTGTGTTTGTGTTTTCATCCAGAGAGTTGTGTTTAACTCCCGGATCCGAGGCCCTGCTTCATGCGCGTCCTCCCTGGTGGTATCGCTGCCTGGAGGGGATTCGGGGTTTGGGGTGGCGGTGGTGGTGGTGGTGGTGGGGGGCTTCCAGCCTCGGAAGACATGGAGGAGACCCGTCTTTGCAGAGGGAGTGAGCTGTAGGACGGTAGGCTGTCGTTTGCATGTCTCTCCCGCCGCTAAGAAACAACGGGCGGACGGAGAGGACAGGTCAATGTCTCCAGGAGGAAACCGCTCGCTAGCTCGCGAGGCTGCTTCCCGTGTTTTCCTCCACCGTCGTCGTCAAAATGCAAAATATATATATTATTTTATTCCTATTAAATCCACACGATGATGTTATGTACCTACAGGAACGACTGGTCCTTAAACGTAACACATGATAATGATATAAATATACATGTACATATGCATCGTTCACTTTAACCACATTCTGAGTCGTTCTTTGAAAGCCTCTTCTTCTTCTTCTTCTTCTTCTTCTTCTTCTCCCCCCCTCGTTAAAGCAGCAGGTCACTGGCCTTCTGCGTGATGAGAGACACACATCCATGCACACAGTAAACAAAAACAAAACCCCGTTCACATAGTCACGCGCGATGAAAACACAGCACGTGCATGCAGAGACACGCTTCTTCTTCTTTTTCTTCTTCGTGTGTGTGTAACACTTCTGCTGCGAGACCCCTCCGGAGCCACTGAGGAGTCCTATTTATGTGTTGCTAAAGGTCATGTGCAGTGGTGGACGTAAACGTAGCAATTACTTCAGTGTAAACATTAAAAAAAAAGTTAAAACTCTTCCAAAAGGTGCAATCATCATGCATATATTATATTACTGGATTATTAATATTTTATTTTTTTATCTGCTGCATGAACACATGCATCACACATGTGTTCATGACTGTATTGTTGCAGCTGGTATATAGAAATGTAGATTATTATGAATGAAGTAGCCGAGTCAGAGGCGTTGTGTAGTACATTTAAATAGGAACTGTTCTCTCTGTGTCTTCAGTGGTGATTTCTTCTGGCGCTGTCTTCAGTCGTAGGATGGACCCGGCTCACCTTGGAGGGGACATGTCACCTTTGTATGTGCCGAGGAAACGCAAAGCTGTGCCGCCCCCACCCAAAGGTGGGGTGCCGTGTCCAGGTAGAGAGGAAGCGAGCCGTTCTGAAAACCTTTCTTCCGTTTATCAGATTTTTTTTTTTCGTCTTTTATTTTAACCCAGTTCAATGTTCCCTCCCGCCAGTTGTTCAGCGACTACCAGAACGAGCCTGCGACTTGAATTCAGTTGTATTTCCCAAGGTGAGAGTGACGCAATGCACGTACACAACATGCGACACACGTGTTGGAAGCGCCGCCTCACAGCTCTGCCGGTGAATGATTTTCAGAACGACGAAGCTCGACCACAAGACGCGCTGAAGATGAAGAGAACCTACGGGAGGAAGAGGTGAGGTTACGTCATGATGATCTGCAGTCTGGTGGCGTCAGACCGCTCCAGTGTAACGACATGGATTATTATTATTGTTTATGCGCACAATATTTAATCCAACAAGTTCATGGTGATGAATAGAAGACAACCATGTAGCTTTTTATGTAACGGCTAAGCTAACACAAAACAACGGCAAAGGTAACACAAACGGCTAAGGTAACACGCTACGGTAACACAAAGATAAACGACTGTGGTAGCACGTTAAGGTAACACAAAGATAAGCGGCTAAGGTGAAGTACTAAGGTAACACAAACGGCTAAGGTAACATGCTACGATAACACAAAGATAAACGGCTAAGCTAACATGCTAAGGTAACGCGCCAAGGTAACACAAAACATTATTTTCAGGTATTTAAAAACTAAAGAAAACATACTTTTGATTAATAGCGTTTTATTTTCCTTTCCGAATATGCTGACTGTCGATGTTTTGTTGTTTTTGATCAGGTTTGAGGACCTCCAGAGTGTTTCCATAGGAACAGTGGACTACCCGACCGCCAGCTGCTCAGCGTTGTCATCGGCTGCGCTGGCCAATGGGGCGGACCCGGCGTCCATGGCCCCGCCCACTGCCCGGCCGCCTCCGAGGGCGGCGGGAAAGGATGCGTGGCCTCAAGGCCCCGAGGCCGGCGGGGAGCCCCCCCAGCCTCCTCCGGACCACAGCTGGAGCTCCGGCAGCAGGGCCCGGGGCCCCGACGCCTGGGCCCCGGGCCGGGAGCGCCCACAGGAGCCGGTCTGGACCGCCGGCAGGGAGCAGACGTGGATCCCGGGCAGGGAGCGGACCC
>NW_027175876.1:177500-262500 GCF_023055335.1 Clinocottus analis
CACCTCCACCCGGAGCACCACGGCCTCGCCCTGCAGCCGGACGGCTCGCTCCAGCAGCCCGTGCTCCACTACACCGCGCTGGAGCCGCCTCCCGGACACATGTGGGTGGAGATGGACCGGGGGGAGGCGGGGCCGGGGCCGGAGCCGGAGGCGGAGCAGGCCCCGATCGAGCTGGACATGGCGGAGGTTGAGAAACCCGAGGAAGAGGAGGAGGAGGGCGGCGGCGGTGGCATGGCGGAGGAAAGGAGAGAAAAGGTGGAGAGAGGAAAGCGGAGGGATTGCTTTGCTTTCGGTGCCGGCGGGAACGCCGGCAGCTCGTCCGGCGTCCCCGAGGCGGCGCAGCGGGAGCGGCAGAGGCGGATCGACCAGTGGAACCTGAAGCGTCCCGGCGTCATGGAGCCGCTCCCCGAGGCCAGGAAGTCACAAAGGAACACCTGAACAACAAGAAGAACATCGCTGCGCAGCGGAGCTGATTTATTTTTAACTTAGGTAGAAAAAGACGTCCGGCGACGAGGCGGCTGACGGCGGAGCCGCTGTGTTACGACTTTTAAACATTTTTAGAAGATGTTGATGACGATGGAAACCTTCAAAGAGATCCTCGCAAAGGAAGGAGGATGTGAGACCACACACACACACACACACACACACACACACACACACTCTGTATAGCCGTGTAGTGTTTTCTCTGCGTGTATCTGTAACGGATCATTTCCACCGTCTTGTTCTTTTGGACACGTGTCCGATGAGCCTTCCTGTCTTTTCGCGTTTACCTTTTTTAATGAAAGAGGAATCGTTCATTTCCCCGTAAGAGAAGCCGCTGCAGCGCCATGTTTTATCTCTCTGACGGTGTTTTAGTGCCTCTTCAGTACGACATGTAGAGCTGCAGACGCTCATCCTCATCTTCACTGGAACTCTTTTGTTTTCAACACGCCAAGCCGTTGAACTTTCTTCTGTTCTGTTCCTTCTTCCCGCAGCGTAATGTTTTCATCACAAGATATGTAGCCGTTAGCATGTAGCCTGACGTCTGTGTGCTCTGCATTCTGTGTCCACTGTAGTGACGTGTGCTTCTGGTCGGCCGGCGTTTGTTTGTGACGTTTTAACACTTTTATCTTTTTGCATTCATGAATGTATTTTGTTTCCTCTCCGTTGTGCATTTTAAAAAAGACTTAATTTATTATTTGAAACCCTTTTTAATCTGTTTACAGCGTCTTTAACTCGCTACGGGAAAGGTTTCTCTGATGCTCCGCCCTTCTCTTCCTCCTTTCAGAAAGCGTTTAGAAACAGAGAAAACTCCTTCTACCTGGGAAGTATTTCAAAAAGTAGGATTTATTCAACACATCCAGCACTACTTCATTTTAAACTACTTCCTTAATGATATATATATATATATATATATATATATATATATATATATATATATATATATATATATATATATATATTATATTTTATGATATAATATATATATTTTATTATATATATATGCATTATATGTTATTGTATATATATTATGTTGTTTTATTATATTTTATTATATATATATATATTATTTATGTGTGTGTATATATGTGTGTGTATATATATATATATATATATACTTTTTTTTCAAAGTGATTTACATTACATATTTTGTAATATTTGGGGAATTTGTGCTCAACAAAACTATTGAAACGACTCATGTCACATGATCACAAACAGTATTTTAGTCACAAAGTGGCTGTGATGTAGAAACTCTATGAGGGTGAAAATAACCTCACAAGTGTCTTAAAAGTCTTTTCCTCTCTGCAGTTTTCACCACTTTACTAATAATGTGAATAAGATAAGCTTTCTGTTTGTCATCGTGTGTCTGGAGGTTGTAACTAAACCAACAGCAGTGATGTAACTGCATCCTGTGACCTCCACAAACAAAATATGCAAAATAAAACAAAGTTAACCTTAGTTTGTGAAGCGATGTAAACAATTAGAAAACTGTCTGGAAGCTTCTTATCTTGTTGAAATACTTCCCATGGGACAATCTTTACAACCGTGCATGCACTTTGAACAACAACAACAACAACGCTGAGTTGCTGGAGTGAAACTTCACTTTGCATGTTTTCCTTTGTGTCTTCTGTCGTTTCTTCGTGGTGATGCAGCAGCGGCGTTCTCTAATCCAGATGTACTCAAAGTAGAACGCGTGTATTTTAGTGCCGACCTTCTGTTTGCAATAGAACCAAAGCAGCTCCATTAATCAATAAAATGTTACCACGGGTGATATTTTATTTTACAATAGAGAGAATTAGTGGAAGATATTTCCAAATACTGGGGGCTGAGTTTTGACAGTAGTGTTATTAACCGTGCAGTAAATTAAAGAGGAATGAAAATAATGTTCTTGTGTCTTGTGCCCCATCATCATCATCATCATCATCATCATCATCATCATCATCATCATCATCCAGAAAGTCAATATAACCCAGATAATAAAGGTTCAGTTAGTGTATCATTTGTGTGGAACATCATTTATACTCCAGTTATAATGTCATCTGTTTTTTTTTTGTTACAAAACTGTACTTTTAAAATGTCATTGTTTAGTTTTTGTTCATTGTTAGAACCACACACATGATTAAAAGTTGAATTCATGGTCATTTCAAGGGGCTCCGTGTTTTCAGTAACAAGCACAATATCTGATGGCACACATAAAAAATAAAAATGTAATTATTTTGTATTTAATGTAATTATAAGTATGGCTGTTATTGCGCAGGATGTTTGTGCAGGTGACCTTTTAATGTTTTTCTAAATTGCTATGCTCTAAAAAAAAAAAAGTGACAGTGTTGTATAAGTACTTCTACATTAATATAATCTGAATACGTCCTGCTTTATAATAAAATACTTTAAATACAATATTGATTGTGGGAGTTGAACTCGCGACCCCTCCGGGTGTAGTACCACGTCCCGCTGCTAGGGGGCGATGTGGGTCGCCATGCCGGTACAGTAACATGGCCGTCTGACGCGAGCAGAAAGCGGGTTTCAGCCAAACGGAATCAGTGGAAACGGGCGCGTGCAGAGTTCTATCTTTCGGCCGTTTGTGAGGGACCAACGGCCGGGTTCACACGTCCGCTGCGCCGGTCTTCCGCGGCGTCGTTCTTCGGGTGGCGGAGGTCGGGATTCGATCCCGAGTGTGTCCACGGATCCGACTCGCGGGCAACGGGAGTTCTCGGTACGTGGCTTTTCCGCCGTCGCCACCGAGGAGAGGGAGCCTCCGGTTCCGCGTAGAGTCGCTTTTATCGTTGGCACCATCGGCGTAAGGCGAAACGTCCGTCGGGTCACTGGCCGATTTTAAGAGGGGTTCACATACGTAACGGTGACGTAAGAAGCGCGAGACTCCACGGTCACTTCAGCCGTTTAGCATTAGCTGAGCGGCGTTAGCTCAGTAGCATGCACGCCTGAAGTCACCGGGGTAAACGTGTACAAGTTAAATAACTTTATACTTGCCTGGTTGGTGTTTGAAACGTATGCCGAATTGATGGGTGGTTAAAACACTGTTAAAATAGTGAAGTACATGTGTATAAATCATCGATTTACGTATAAGAGAATGGAAGAAAACATAAAACTATCACAATTCTGAATGAGGTTTGGTTTCTTGGTCTCAGATAACGCGATATCGGTACGGTGCCTGGCTCTTTCATGTTGTTAAACTACTACAAATACGCTAAATACGTATCCGGTTATGTTGTTTACTGTCTTTACAGTCTGTTGAATTGTGGCTGACAACTGTGAGTCAGCCAGTCCAGGACAGAGAAGGGAGGAAACACTGAGGTATGATGATGATGAAATATTACTGAATGTGTACAATCACTTTATAACGTCACCTCAGATATTGTGGTGTGGCTCATACAATGTTAAAGTCTGTCTTGATTTCTTTTTTTTTCACAGTGGGAAAAACTTGCTCCATACATGAGGAGGCGTCTGACAACCATCACAGCACAAGAAACCCAGAGCCGATGGATCCCATTGACTCTGGACAAGGTGATACATACAGGTTCAATGCATGAGGTTACTGTCTAGTATACAGGTGTTGTGAAGGAGAGACCTGTAATGAATGTGCTTTTTAATTCAAGATACTGTTGCAATAGGAACTGAGTTGACAGGCTGAATTAAGTATCTTTATATGCGGCATAAAATAGAATGTAAAAGTATTTTATGCAGCGTTGTGTTCATTTTGTACAGCGACAGAGGGACTTGACATCCCTGTAACATACAGTGGAACGTTAACAATATTGTTTAACATTATTCTATGTGGTTATATTTGTTTTGTTTATCATTTGTTCTTATTTATCTATTTTATTTTGTTGATAGTGTTGTTATTTTTGCACTCGTGATTTTAATTTGAGAGCAAAAATGAATGAAATGGCACAAACTACTCTTTTGTGCGCAATAGTATTTTAGTTGTGTCTTTTAATACATTTTTGTACACCTGTGTGGTAATGATGTCTCCATGCAGGCCAAGAGAAGCCGTCCGCTTTAACACCCAGCTCCAGAGGACGGCAGCGGAGGGCAAATACAAAATATTCCGATTACGAAACCGACGATTCGTCCGTGAAAGGTTCTCCTCAAAAACCACAAAGAACGAGGTCGGGAGGAGCAAAAGGAGCAGCTGCGAAGAAAACTCCAACGAGGAGGGGGAAAGCTGCGAACGGCACGCAGCGGGCTGAAGATGAGGAACGGGAAGCCGCCGCCAAAACGCCTCTTGAGGGGGAAACTCCCGAGAGGGCGACGAGAGCCAGGAGGACGCCGGCGAAGAAGAAGACTCCTGCTAAGAAAACTCCCGCCAAAAGAACTCCCGCCAAGAAGACTCCCGCTAAAAAAACTCCCGCCAAAAGAACTCCCGCCCCAAAAACTCCCGCCGCCACCGGCGGGCAGGGCGTGGTTGCGGATACTCCGCAGCTGGAAAACGGGACGCCGAAGCCAAAGAGACGCTACGTGAGGAAACAGCCGCCGGAGGAGGAACCCGCCGCAGAACCACCGAGCCCGACTGAGCCCGAGGAGGAGACCACGCCGAGCGGGCGCCACAGGAGAGGCGCCGCTAAAGCGTGAGTGACATTCGCGGCGCGCGTTAGCGTGACAACGTAGTTATTCTGTATTTGAAACAGTGCGTTTTCTCCAGGGCGCTGAAGTACCTCCACATTCTGGCCAAAGAAGTGCTCAATCATCCCGCCGAAGAGTTGGACGGCGACGGCGACGTCACCCGCAGAGGCCTCAAAGGAAGCAGAGGTACGGCGGGGAATGTGAGCGCGCCGGCGGTTTGATTCCCGTCCCGGCCCCGGACTGTTTCTATATCGATATCTCAGTGAAGATCCCGCCATCCTCTGACAGAAGTGCGTCAGAGACGGCTAACTCTTTCCATTCATTCAGGGCGTACAGGCCGAAAGAGGAAGCGTCGCGACAGCAACGCTTCAGGAGATGAAGACTTCGTTCCCAATGTTAACGAAGAGGAGGTTGAGGAGCAGGAGGATGAAGAGGAAGAGGAGGCAGAGGACTCTGACTCTGACTCCGGGGCAGAGAGAGTAGCTACTTATCGCGTCTCCAAGAGCGTGAGTGGACTCTTCTGCTGTCGTTGATTATTATCTATTATTGCTTTAAATAAAAGACACATTTTAGATCTCCTGCAGAACTTTTCCTTCAGAAATGAATCAAATTTATAAACTCTTCTCCTTCTTTCTCCCTGCAGCTGGGCCCCAGCCCCATCACCCCCAACGGGCTCACCAGCAACGTGATGAAGACGGTCTGGGAGGCCACGAACACGGCCAAGAAATTGCAAGTAGCCTCGCTCACCACATGCATGATAATAATAACGTAATAAACGTATAAATCGCCGTGTTATTCCACAACTTCACTGGCTCTCATGTGCAAAACGTCGCTGAAAGAAAAGCACACCGCTGAGGAGCAAGTGTTGCCTCACTAACCTGGCTGTTTGCAGCCCTGGTGTGTGTGTTTGTGACATGTTATGATGTGTGTGTGTGTGTGTGTGTGTGTGTTCCAGCCGGGAGGAGCACCACAGCAGCTGGGTGTTCCCAGAGTGGGTCGTCTCCTCCAAGGTCTGGCACCTCGTAGCACCAAGGTAGCTAACCTTCAACCTTAGTTTGTACTTATTGACATGATTCAGTTTGTTAGTGACCAAAATGAAGTCGTACTGGATTTTAAAAGCGAGTTGTATTTTACATTCAGCAGCAAACAACTGTCTAAGTAAAGATGTCTTTTTTTATTTTTACATGCCATGTATGCCTTTAGTGCATGTGAAGCTGCTTTATGAATAAACTTAATTACTGATTTACTGCTTACGCTTTAAGCGCTCACATATGGAACCTAACCTTCATTTATTTACCTGGGCTTTTGTCCTCGGGGTCGAGAAGGAGGTCTGGTGTGCCGGGAGTTCATTTTGTAAGAAGTAATCGTTGAAGGTTGGTGTGAACTTGTGTGTTCCTCAGTGACTTGGAGAGGTACCTGCCTCAGGAGCTTCAGTCGGCTGCTATCCAAGTGTCCAGAGAAGGACTCGGCAAGGAGGAGACGCCCCTGCAGAGACTCGGCAGGTGAGAAGGAGCCAAAGTTGATATCTGAAAGACCAACATTCAGCTTCTGAAATTAGTGCGTTCACCACTTTATGAGACAGATGTCCCACTTATCTGCTCCTTCATGCTGCATTAGAAGATAATAATGAGAAGTCAGATCTGGTATTTTCAAAATAAAACCCTAATGCCGCCCCGTTTCCGTCCACTGGACCAGGTTCACGGCGGTTCCCGCTCACCCGGACCGCTGGGACATGTTGCTGTTCGCGGGCGGGCCGGTCTGGGCTCTGGAGTGGTGTCCCACGCCGGACGGCGCTCCGGCCTGCCAGTACGTCGCTCTGGCCTGCCATGGAGGGATGGAGGACCGGCACTGTGTCAACAAGACTCACAGCGGAGCCGGACTGGTGCAGCTGTGGGACCTCGGACCTCTGCAGTACAACAGCAGGTACAGGGAAGAGCACTTCTATGTTTATTTGTAGTGTTTTTTATTATGATATTTTTTTGTGAAAAATAAATATTTTTTTAAACTTGTTACATTATTTATTTTATTTAATAAATACATATATATATAATTTTTTATTTGTTAATTTTTTATATATATTTATTTTTTGTTAATTTTGTAAAAAATCTATGTTTTTTAAATGTATTTTTTTTTTATTTGTTGTAAAATTATTATATGTTATTTTATAATTTGTTTATTTATTTATTTTTTAATTTTTTTTTAAATTTAAAAAAAAAATGTTTTTATTTATTTTGTGAAAAATCTCTATATTTTTAAATGTGTTTTATTATTCATTTTATTCTGCTGCTGCTATCACTGGTGGTATTTGAGGGCTGATATTAGCAACATCACTGTCAGAGTTTATTTTGTAGGTCTCCAGAGCCGTTTTTAATTCAAAGATTAATCAACTTGTCATATTGTCTGCGTCCTGCTGTTGCAACGCGTATCGTCCTCCTCTTTGTTTTCCGTGACTCTCTCTCTCCTCCTTCCCTCCCTGCAGACCTCCCTCGCAGCCGGCCTTGGCCTACGGCTTGGCCCAGGACAAAGGCTTCGTCTGGCATGTGAAGTGGTGTCCCGCCGGCGGCTGGGAGCTGCCCAGCTGTGGCAGAACGGTGCGGAGGTGTTCCACCAGCACGAGAGCCGGCGCTCGGCCTGTTTGCTCAACGTGACTTGAACTAAAAACCTTTTTAAAACCTCTCTTCCCCTGAAAAGGATCCGTTCCTGCCCCGGCTGGGTCTCCTGGCGGTCGCCACCTCCACCGGCGTCGTCACCATTTACAGCCTGCCCCACCCGGACGCGCTGCACTCCAGCAAGGGGCAAACTGGTGAGACTGGGAATGCTATCTCTAATTAGCCAATGTCTTAAAGTGATGCACGACCCTGACAGCCGAGGCTGCAGTGTGCCTCGAGGCCTGCAGAGGGCAGTGTTGCCTTTTCTAGAGCATGAAGGAGTGTGCTGCAGTTCCCTGTGTTTGAGTTGTCGTAGGAAAGCCAAATTAAGTCCAATACTTGTGTTTATTGTATGTATTTGTTCAGCAGAGTCTTGCGAAGAAAATGTATATCTGCAAAAAAAATCTCTTTTATACCATATTTTGATCATAACTATGAACATCCAGCATGATATGAGCCAGATCCCCCAAAAGTGTCTTCTCAAGCGGTCGCCGACTTGTTCAAACTGTTTTGTTCAAGACCTAAACAACATCCCACACACTAATAACACACCTTTCTGGAAAGATTAGGACCTAAAGAATTGGAATATGCAACAAAAATCACAATAAAACAAAGTATCGGGGTGTTAGGAAGGAGTTTTAGTCAAAAATTGTTCTGTTCAAAAATGAGAAAATGACTTATTTTATGCAAAAACTTTTTTTCTTTCGAGGCCCAATGTGAAAACACAATTTTAGCAACGCGTCGTTTACTTCTACTCGAGTAAATACGTTGAGAAGGAAGAAGAAGCGTCGTCAAAACCACTCGTGGGAAGCCGTTGTCTCACCTCAACAGTGACCGTCACATCTTCCTAAAAACCCAAGATGCCGTCTTCAAATTAAGATATCCAGTTTCCCACTGATGTGAAAAGAGAAAAAAACAGCAACAAAATCATATTTGCTAATAGCTTAATTGTTTTAGCTCCAGTTTTGGAGGTTGTTGCATTTTTTAATAGACGACCTGAGTCTGTAATCGTCCTCAAAGAGCGGCGGCAGCGTGTCGGACACGGACGCCATCAACGGGACGGGATCTCGTAAGGACGATACCCTTCAGGATGGTTTAGAGCTCAGGGTCCATCAGACTGTTAAAAGCTGCTTTAACAGTGAACTGCTTCTCTGAAACACTTGAGAAAACACACACACACACAGACACACACTGTTTCTGTGTATGATGGATGTGCCACATGAGATCACCATTAATCTCCTTCCTCTGGTCTTCTATCAGCCGCAGGCTCCAGCTTCTATAATGTCAGCGTTTACCCACACACTCCTGGAGGGCAAAGTGTGTGTGTGTGTGTGTGTGTGTGTGTGTGTGTGTGTGTGTGTGTGTGTGTGTGTGTGTGTGTGTGTGTGTGTGTGTGTGTCCAGAGACACCAGGCTAAGATCATAGTGTTTCTCATAATACAACCCACCTCTCACACATTTCACCTCCCTCATCCCATCATTGTGTTGTGGGGATCTTACGACCAGAGGAGTCGCCCCCTGGTGGTCAGGAGAGAGAATGCAGCTTTAAGACATGCAGCATAGACTTCTATACAACCAGAGGAGTGTTAATGTATAACATGTACAAGAGGGAGTTTAAATGTGCAAACACCTGCCCTTTGATGTAAGGACGCCATAATAAATGCTAATATTTAATCAAACCCAGCTTATTGGAGAACAACAGACTCCATCACACTTCGCTGGGTTTTACAATGAAGATGAATTTCCAGTCCACTGTGGACATAAAAACAAATAAAGCCTGACATTTCCGCGCTTTACCCCGATGCTTCATGGGGTCTGGTTTCCATTTCATTTCGTAGCCGTGGGTCATTGGTTCCATCTTCTGAAGAGCTCCTCCATCAGCCCCCTGCTTCCAACCATAGGTTACCACTACTGGATAGAAAGGTTGCAGAGCGCTCACATTTACACACACACACACACACACACACACACACACACACACACACACACACACACACACACACACACACACACAATTGCAGAAAGAGACCTGATTTGATACTGAGCTTTTCAACTGGGTCATAGCTGCAATTTCAACAATATATCTTTTTTTGTTGTTGTCAGATTACGTTACATTATGTGTTTAAAACATAAACACAAGGTAACTACATTAGCATTTAGTCAGAGTTCCTCTGATCAGTAAAACAAACCTTTCTTCTTGGATTCAATGCTATCAGTAGGCTACAGTTATCAGAGCCTTCAGGCTCCCCTTGTGGCCCAAAAGTGAACTGCAGGTATAAAAGACAACGCTAGAAATTCAACATAATCCAGTTAAATATCTTTACATCGACAAGTTGGATTAGCACAAACATTGATGTTCCATCTCGTGCCAATACTAAGTGTAAAATGTGGTATTTTAATATGAATAATATCCACATTGACTTCAACCAAGCTGCGCCTTAAGGGCTGAATAGTAAATGTTAACGTGGTGAAGTAGAATGAAGAATTTAATGATAGACACTTTAAGAACAAAAAGCAATGTTAAAATGATTTATTTAAACCAAAGCCTGTATTTAAGGTAATTTAACAAACATTCACATGAACTATTTATTAGATTTTAGAGGTAGGAGTTCATTTCTATCGAGTCCGCTGTCACAGCTGCTGACACACAGTTTATTTTTGCTAGCTGGAAAAATACCTTTTTTTTTTTTCTTTTTTTTTCCATCGGCTCGACTTATTCTTTGAGGGCGGACGGAGCTGCTTTTAACCGAGTGAAAAACGACCCCAGAGTTTCGTTTACGGCCTCCCGCTCCGTCCAGCCGACACCAGGAGCACTAATTGAATGCAGATTAGCTATCGCACACGAGCACGAGCGGGAATAACTCAGTGTCGGCTGAGCAGGTCAGAGGTGAAATTGCTGTGTGTGTGTGTGTGTGTGTTTTCCTCCAGCAGCCCAGCACTGTTTGCAACAGATAATTATAAATGGCTTTTGTCCGTCCAGTCACCAGAATGAATGAGGAGGTGAATGAGAGGAGGCGGCTTTTAAAAGCTGCAGAAGAGGAGGAGGGGGTGGAGAAGGTGGAGGAGGAGGGGGTGGGTTAAGAAAAAAGAAGACAAAAGGGAGAATGCGAGACGGCGTGGTGAACGCACATCATTTACAGCGCCGTTCTCCATCAGACAAGGATCTGTAATTGAAATGACAAAGAAGATGCATCGCCCGGCCGGTTGTTAGTGTTAGCGGCCGTGAATTTCAGGCCGAGTAGCCGACTCGTCCTGCGCCCCGACGCTGTCAATCATCACGGAGCAGTGGAGGGGGAAGAGGCCAAGATGAAGTGTGTTTTTTATCCTGTGTTGTACTTTTATTCACCGCAAGAACAACCGGTTATCAGGCTTCAGGCGAGGCCTTTAACGCCGACAATATTTTTCAGATTAGGGTTTTAACCCTTTTGGAAAGCATACGCGGAAATCCTCCTGCTCCCATTTTAAGTCCCAGCATGCCCCATTCAGACAATCTTTTGGCATAAATTACGTAATATATTTTCATTTTTGAAGCAAACGACACAGTTTTTTGACTGAAACTCCTTCCTAGCAGGCCGGGAAAAGGAGGTCTTTGGACAAAATTGGTTCCACAGTTTTCAACGTGTTAAAATGTCAGTTTATTTGGTTCATGGTTAAACACTCGCTAACATCGGTTGTATTAATGATTTAATAAAATCTTGTGAATTATGTAAACCAGACTAAAGAAATACTTTAATGTACCTTTGTTTGCCCAGTACCCGTTTCTACCCAGTGGAGCTTGAATGCACCGTAACGTAAGTCAATGCAACCTCCGCTAACGATTGCCGTTAGCTGTTAGCTGTTAGCTGTTAGCGCTCCGTGCAGGTCGGCAGCATGCCGAGAGAGAAACAAAAATATTGTAGGTATCCAATTAGGTTGCTTGTTCCAAATGTGCGTCTTTAAATGTTTCAGACGAGGTCTGAGGTTAAAGATTAGGACGACGCTATGAAAAGTGTTTTTTTCTGAGGCGGAGGCGAGTTGATGGAAGGTGTTGAGCGGTGAGGAGGACACCGTATTGATCCGAACACTGGAGGAGGAGAGGAAGCTAATGATGGGGAACAGACCGACGCCTTTTGTGATTTTAGTTATTGGATTTTTACCTCCATTAAACACAGCGGTGATCGGCGAGGCAGGCGCCAACGATCACTTCTGAAGTGGTTCTTAACATCCAGCAGTTTCTTAACTTTGACGTGTTTTCATTCAGAACCTACTTTTGTGAGAGAGTTGGATCAATTAACTTATTATCTGGAGTGAGGCAGAGACCTGTCAATCACCTTGTAGCCCCGCCCCTAAGTCATCTCCTGCTTTATGGTCTGTTGGACTCTAACAGACCATAATGTACTAAATGAACATCATGCTGCATAGAAGAAGACTTGAAACTAGAGATTGAAACATAAACTCATGTTTACAATGAAGCACAGACTTCTATACAACCAGAGGAGTCGCCCCCCCGGTGGTCAGGAGAGAGATTGCAGCTTTAACACATGAAGCATAGACTTCTATACAACCAGAGGAGTTGTAACTCTAACCCTTGTTTCCTACAAAATGACACACACACGTCTGTTCACTATAACAAGGCCACTGTTATTCTCATTACATCATATGTTTAGTTTTAATTGTCCTTATCAATAAAGAGAAAATATAAAGTGTGTTCATGTTTCTCTCTGCAGGAAAAGACATCACACAGCTGCCGATTTACCAGGTAAGCTCCTCCTGAAAATGCTTGTGTGTTATCTTACATGGTTAATTAGATGGTGAAATATATATATATATATATATATATATATATATATATATATATATATATATATATATATATATATATATATATATATATATATATATATATATATATATATATATATATATATATAAAACCGCTGCAGACATTTGACGGCTCCTCCCTCTCGCTTCCTGCAGGCAGAAGGTGTGGTCACGCTGAAGCTCGGCGCCCTCAAAGCTCCTCGCCATGACAAGAGCGGACAAGTCCTGTGTATGGATTGGTTGCCTGAGAAACCGCACAATATAATGGCTATTGGATTTTATGACGGTATGAATTGATTTAATGATTAATCGGTTCAGTGTTTGTCAGGACAAAGAAACGAAGCGTCTGAATTCCCTCAGGTTCTTCTCCCTGATTAATCATTTCTACAAACTCCCTTATGTTTATATATATTTATATTATTATTGACATGTTTTGCTGTCTTTTTCAAGTTCAAATTATACAGTTTGTGTCCCTCCCTCCTTCAGGTGTTGTCGGTCTGTGGGATCTTTCCACAAAGTCGGCGTTGTTGCGCCTGCAGGACTCCGGGTCGCTGAACCTGCTGCCCTATCGATGCCTGCTGGCTCACGACCACGCCGTGCGGGCGCTGGCCTTCTGCCCCGCCTCCAGGTGAGACTCCTTTCGCCTGAATGCCGCTGCCGCACTCACACCGGGTCACACCGGGTCACACCGGGTCACACCGGGTCACACTTGAGAGCCTTGTGTAAATGTGCAATGTCGGACAGTTGTGGTTTTCAAATGAATCTCTCCTTTTATTTTAATGGCCATTGTAGAAAAGATTCGTTCAGTCCTTTTTAAATGTTACACATACGCAAGAAAAGATTAATTTTGTCCCCCACGAATAACACAATAATAATAAAGGCACCGGAATGGAACCCTGTGGAACTCCACATGTTTTTTCTCCAGTTTTTTTCTGTTTTGCTAAATTGGATTTTATTCAAACTTACATGTTTATTAGAAAAAAGTCAAATCATCTTCTCTACTTTGTTACAGAATATAAAATGTCTCTTCTGGTGAAGTTAGAAGTTTCATATATGCGGTTACGACGAGGACAGATGACTAAAACACAACATACAGGAATATGTAGCTTTTCTAATGGGAACTTTCTGGTGAATTTAGTAGAAATCTACAGACTCAAATATTAAAAAAGACTCCGACAATTTCTGCTTCACACATTCAAGTTGATTTTCTGCAAAGGCAGATGTAAAAGAAAGCAGTAAAAGAAAAGGCGTTCAGCTTAAAGGTGAATCAGAAGATGAATCCTGCAGAGACACCGCAGAGGACACACACTGCTGAGCTGGATCACTGCGCTTTAATTAAACAGCTGAAGGAGACACAACTACAACTCCCTCTGTCTCTCTTCTACTTTTCCTTTCTTTGTCATCTTTTTCTCTCCATCCACGTTCACACAGCACAGTTCACCGTATCGATCGCTCCGTCTTCATTTGTTTTAAGACATCGCTGTCAGATTAGATCAATGTGTGTTTCGAGCCTTGAATTACACGCACATTAACACAATCGGTCGAGCACGCATGAGCTCATCACAGAGATATGATATCGGCGTATACACATGTCAAATAATAATGTAAGAAATCATAATAATTTAATGGAAACTCCCAAATACAACTATTGGTATCTGGCTAGAAAGTCCTGTTAAAGCCATTTTTACATGTTGTACTCAAGCAAAAAATCATGAGTAGCTCCCACTGTAAACACGACTTCAGTATAAATGGACAACCGGCTCTTCCTCCTCCTCTTCCTCGCTCAGGTTCCTGCTGGCGACGGCAGGAGAAGACCGCTTGGTGAAGACCTGGGACCTGAGGAGGCTCCAGGATCCCATCACGGTCCAGAAGCGCTACCTGACCAACGAGCTGTACTGGCCCCTGAACGGCCCGGGGCTCCTGATGGCCCAGGAGACCGCCTACACGCCGTGAGACGGCCGCCACTCTGCCGCCATTCGGCCTTTTCTCTTGGTATATATCAAACGTATGGAAGCAAGTGGTGCTTGAACACGCTCCTTCTCTTTCTGCTGGTTCTGTGTGTCTGTGCTCAGGTTCGGTTCTCAGGGTGTGCACTACTTCGACCATCACATGCGCGCCATCTTCGCTGTTCCTCGGACCGGCACCGTGTGGGTGAGTGTGTGTGTGTGATATATTAAATAAATACATAATATTACATATTATATTCATATAAAATATTATTTTTATTTATTTATATATTTATAAATATATGGCTATATATTTATATATTATATATATAAAAATATATCTATATAAAAATATAAATATTTATATATATATAAAAGTATGTATATATATATATATATATATAAATATATATACATCGTGTATACATATATTTTTTCAAACCGCTTAATTTCCCTATAAAAGTCATAATAAAAGATATATTTCTAAATTTCTCATAAAGACCTTCTTGCCATACCTATTGGTATTTATATAAGACATAAATATATACATATATTTATATATAAATATTATTTGTATATCATATTTATTATATATTAAATAAATATTGTTACATATGTTATTATATTTATTTATTTATTTATTTATTAGTATATCAATATTATTATTATATTTATTTAGAAAAATATATATTTTTATATATATATATATTTTTTTTAAATTTAACTTTCAAATCATCAGCAGCCTCAGTAAGCGTTGTGTAAGTCAGCAGGAATATGTTTTCTCCACGATGATTCCACATCACCGTGTTGTTCTTATTTAACACCAAATAATCCAGAACTTCACGAGGATCAAATATGTAAAACATGGCGTCTCTCCTCCGTCTCGTTGCAGTCCATCTCCTACTCGGAGTGGCTGAACAGCCTAGTGACGGCCGACACCCACGGGGATGTGATTATCTGCCTCCTGCCTCAGATCGGCATCATCCCTCAGTACATCAAGCGCACGCTGGAGCGACGCTTCGTAAGTCCAACGCTCCTCGCTCCTCGCTCCTCGCTCCTCGCTCCTCGCTCCTCGCCGCTTCAAAGTTGCGCCGCGACGTCTTCGGAGGAGCTGAAGCGCTAACCGTCCTTTTCCTTTTTAACGTGTGTTCAGCCCGTCTACCTCACGTCTCTGCTGCCTCGCGACGACGCGACCGAAGAAGACGAGCAGGAGACGGCAGGAGTCCAGGAGGAAGAGGAGGTGAAGGAGAAGGACGTTGTCGAAGAAGAAGAAGAGCAGGAAGGAGGAGAGACCGAAGCACTGGATGCTGAGGCCGAAGGAGAGAACGAGAGCGAAGGAGGAGGAGGAGACGGAGGGAGGAAGGACGAGTGTCCTCCTCTGCTGTTCCAGACGTACAAAGAGGCCGTGAAGAAGAACTGGATCCAGCAGATGGACAGCGACCTGGTGCGTAGAGTCAGACCTGAACCCTTTGACCTTTGACCTCGGGTTTGAACCGCCGGTTTGAGAAACCAGTCTTTCGATCCAAAAGGTCGACATATAATCTAATTATTGCTTCAATAAAAATGATAAATTACCTTCAAACTAAGCAAATCCTTTCATGAATAAACAGTGTTTAATATGATGTTTTATAGAAACAAGAGTTCAAATAGCTTTTACATCCGATTATTAAATCACAATAAATATTAAAGCTGTATTGTTTAAGCTCATAACGTAACATAATATTATAATTATAATAATAATAATCTTCTGTTCCAGCGGACCTTCGGGAGAAGAGAGAAGAGAAGTCTGTGGAAACGCATGAGAGACACGGAGCTGAAGACCAAGCTGAAGATGGACGAGATGCCGCTGTCTGCACTGCACAAGGTACACACACACACACACACACACACACACACACACACACACACACACACACTCGTCAGACTCTTGCTGCAACACGTTAGGAAAGAAGTCAAGTGAAGGAAACACCTGGAGGAAGGAAAAAGGAGGAGAGCGATGAAAGAAGAGCTTTCTCTCTAAATATATCTTTATTCTCTCTCTGTGGCTATCTCTCCATATATATATATATATATATATATATATATATATGAGATCTCCCTCTCTCCTCCTCTGATGGGCAACTATAAAGACAGGCAGAATGTAATGATGTGTAAAATGAGAAAAATGTCCCCGTGGGTAGAGAGAGGGGGAGAGAGAGGGGGAGAGAGAGAGGGAGAGGGAGAAGCCATTTGAGGGTTTGATGTGTTTAATTTGAAGCGTCGTGGCCTCTGGGACGAGATGACTGACGCTGTCTTCTCAAAAAACTAAATGCTGCTGAGTTTTTGTTGTTTGGCATGAAGGGGATAAATGGATTATAAAGAGGAAGAAGAGGAGCGGGCGAGAGGATTTATGGTGATGAAGAGAGGGAAAGACGAGGGTCAGTAAAGAAGAGGAAGAAGCGAGCGGTGAAATCGACTCGCTGAGAGTTACAGCCGAGTCGTTCCCCGAGGAGAGAAGAGTGTTATATTATTATTACCCGTTTATTTAACTCCAGCAGAATCAACGTGGTCATGAGAGGAAGGAGGTTCCAGCAAAATGCAGAAGTCATTTTAAGGTTTTGTCTCTGGGTGGTTGAGTCAGAGCTTGTTTTTTTTGGTGGAGAGTTGCAGAGTGTTGGAGACGTCGTCCGCTACTCGACTGCGCTCTGCTTGAGCCGCTCTGAGCGGCAAAAAGATGCTTTTAAAGAAACAATCGACAGGAATGTTTATTTTTTTCATAAATACAAAAGTTAATCCACAGATTCATGATGTTTAGGAAATAGGGATTAGGTTATACGGCAAACTAATACTGCTAGTGGCACGTCCTATTCACGTCTTATTCACGTCTTATTCATGTCCTATTCACGTCCTATTCACGTCTTATTCACGTCTTATTCACGTCCTATTCATGTCTTATTTATGTCCTATTCACGTCCTATTCATGTCTTATTCATGTCCTGTTCACGTCTTATTCATGTCCTATTCATGTCTTATTCACATCCTATTCATGTCTTATTCACATCCTATTCACGTCCTATTCATGTCTTATTATGTCCTATTCACGTCCTATTCATGTCTTATTCATGTCCTGTTCACGTCTTATTCATGTCCTATTCATGTCTTATTCACATCCTATTCATGTCTTATTCACATCCTATTCACATCCTATTCATGTCTTATTCACATCCTATTCATGCCTTATTCATGTCCTATTCATGTCTTATTCACATCTTATTCATATCCTATTCATGTCTTCTTCACATCCTATTCATGTCTTAATCATGTCCTATTCACATCTTAATCATGTCCTATTCACGTCTTATTCATGTCCTATTCACATCTTAATCATGTCCTATTCACATCTTAATCATGTCCTATTCACATCTTAATCATGTCCTATTCACGTCTTAATCATGTCCTATTCATGCCTTATTCATGTCCTATTCATGTCTTATTCACATCTTATTCATATCCTATTCACATCTTAATCATGTCCTATTCACATCTTAACCATGTCCTATTCACATCTTAATCATGTCCTATTCACATCTTATTCATGTCCTATTCCTTGTTGTTTCCTCATATTTCCTTCTCCCCTCAGGTGCGTTTCAACCCCAACATGTGCTGCCACACCTGGCTGGCGTCCGGGGGTCAGTCGGGTCTGGTCCGGGTGAACTGCCTGAGGGGCATGATCACCCCGCAGGCCAAGAAGACCGTCAGCGCCAGCCAGGCCCAGTTCACCGCCCTGTACTCCCCCGAGGAGCAGGAGGAGCTATAACAGCGGCTCCGGCTCGGAGGTGGAGCACGAACACACCGCAAGCCTGCAGAAAAGAGGGATTATTTTTTAAATCAAAAAGCGACAGTTTGTGATGCCGGGACGTTTGAGCAGCCGGCGGCCAAGTGCCTCGCTAAACTTTTACCGTTCTCTCCTCTTCAAGATGATCCATTTCCACCTCGTTTTTTTTATTTTTTCTTGCCAGTGAATCCTTTTTTTTTTTTTACAGCAGTCCAAAGTAACAGAAAAGTCATCAGCTGCATTCACCGTTATAATACATCAACTTCTCTCAGGAAAAATACAAAAAAACCCTGCAGCTTTTATTTTATTTTATATTTACAAAGAAAGAAATCTGCATTTTGCTGCCATCTAGTGGTTGAAGTTGTCATCGGTACCTCAGGGCGTGGTCAACGGTGCGCCAGACTTATTGTTCTAAACAATGTACGACAACACGCGTCCTGTTTGTTGTCCTGTGGAGGTCTGAGTGGCAAAAAAATTGAAAATCTCTTGTCAACTTTTTTTGGCGTATGTTATTTTAGCAAAGTACAATTTTCTTTTGTTTAATCCGTAAAACATTCCACCGCAGTTTATTTTGTGTATTTGTGTCTTGATATTTGTTGCAGTTACAAGCCACGCAACAGTGTGCTACGTGTGCTAACGTTTGTTCCAGAAGTTTATCTATTATTATTATTTCACACTGAAAGATGCATTTTTTCATCTTGTCCCAAAACGTCTTTTCTCACTTTACTGCTGATGTTTTAAACTGTGAAAGGTGCGTCTAGAAAAAACATCAACAGCGAGCTTCAAAAGAAACGGGGTCACCCGAACACAACAATACCTGCGCGTACCGTGAAAGTCGGGTTACAAGCCGCTACTCCTGTCTCCGTTAGCTCCCCGCTGTAGCCAGCTAGCGCTGCTGCTGGTATTTCCGTTAGCTCCCTGCTAGCTCCCTGCTAGCTCCCGGACAACCACCGAAGGTAGCGGGACCGGCCCCGGCTCGACGCCCGACTTGGGCAGCAGCAGCTAGCGGGGAGCTAGCAGCAGCGCTAGCTTGCTACAGCGGGGAGCTAGCAGCAGCGCTAGCTTGCTACAGCGGGGAGCTAGCAGCAGCGCTAGCTGGCTACAGCTAGCGCTGTAACCCGACTTTTACGATAGTTCTCACCTTTTTTATTGAATTTATTTTTTAGGAGAGTGGAGGCCGTGAAAAATGAAGCGACTTCGACTGAGTCAGAACGAAGGACGCTCAAAAGAAGGATGTAAAATGTCCGGAAAACGTTCATAAAGATTCCTGCGCAGCGTCTCGTTTGCGTTCGTACGCTCAAGGAGTTTTGTTGCGTGATCGTTTTTGTTGCGTGTGGATTTCCACGAGCACATGAGTGAATATAAAAAGCACTTGGAAAACGCTGCACAGGGATAATTTTGTGTGTCTTTTTGGCGATTCGTAACGCTTTTGCTCGTCTTTTTTCGGACTCGCTGCTCCTCTAGAAGCCGTTTTACGGTCGATACCGTGTCGGGTGAACCGTTCCTTCGAGCTCATCTTTGCTGCTGTATTTTTTGCAATTGGTTATTTTTGTCTTTTATCATGTCAATAATAACTCAGGCTTTTAACTGAGGGGGAAATACTTGAATTTTTTTTTTTTTTTAAGTGTCTCTACTGGATGTAAGTAATGTTTATAAATGACAAATATATGTATTTTTCTTCGAGGTTCTTTTTTTCTCTAGTTGGTGAAATATGATTATTATTATTATAATTGTTGTTTCAAAGGTTTTGATTCCTTATTTAATTGGAGCAGCTGCTGTGTCGGGACGCGACCTCATTTCAGCTTTCTTGTCTTTAAAAAAGCTGAAAAATGAAATGTTACTCTAAGTTTAATTAGAGGTTTGGAAACGTCTCTTTTGTCTTTTTCCTTTCAGTTTTTTTATTTACAGATTCTCATCAACAGTTTCAAAATGCGTTTTGAACAAATGTCGAGATAACGTCACCGGTCGCGAAAATAGTTCTTGATTGACGACGTCATCGTTAACTTGTATAAAAAACCAACAACAATGAAAGTGTCAGAATGTACAGCCTCTTCTCTTTTGTTGTTTTTGCCCTGTTGCTATTTTTGTAATGTTACATATAATAAAAAGGTTGTTTTATAATAAAAACATTGACATTATTTTTACAAACTTTGCTGCAAAAATCCCCACACTGGCTACAATCTGAACTATTGGATTGTTTTGCCAACAAATAATGTGTCTCATGTCCTGTTTTAGGATTATTATGTTCATCAAAAACAAAATAATACCAAAAAAATTGCTTCATCCAGCCTCTTTCCATCAATCTGCAATCTTTTATTTCACCATATACAAAAAAAACTCTTGCCACACATAAAAATGAAATATCAAACTTCACACGTGGAATTATGCAACGTCACCAGAGCACATATAGACCGATTGCACAAGAGGGATAAATGTATTTACACATGTATACACAAAATCATACACAGAAAATACACAATATTTAACATATTTACAACACGCGGAGCAATAATTGTCACATTGACGGTAACGACACGATACAGAGCATTCTCAAACATTAGACTTCCAGAGTGAACAAATGAGTGAAAGTGAATTAGGAAATTCAGTGTGTGTGTGTGTGTGTGTGTGTGTGTGTGTTAAAAACTAGTACAGTAAAATGCGTTGGTCTTCGTTACATTCACTTAGTTTTAACTTTCTATATTCTCATTTTGCATTATTTCAAAAGGATGAATTGTATTTAAATATACAGGATCTCCTTAAAAATTGATGAAAATATAGGATTTTAAAGAAGAAATCTTTCCTTTTTCACGGCGTCTCAACATGTTGTGATTGGCAGTTGAACGAGGAAACTTCCGCTCTGTGCGCGATATCGAATAACAGCTAACAACCATGCAGGTGTTCGGGTCAGAATGAGTTCACGACGTGTCGTCGTCCTTTCTCTGAGAGCAACTGACAACATCAAGACGTTCATCGCGGCTGTGGAGCTTCACAGGCATGACATCGGCTTTCTATGTACTTTGCACAATCCAGCTCCCCAGAGGATGAACTCCTTTTATTCCAGTTTTGTTCATCAAACATTAACCAACTAGAAAATGCAACATTGTTGCATCAGAGGGGTCTTCACTGACGTATTTTATCGTCTCTTCAGACCTTATTTCAGGCGTCTCATCAAGAACTTAACGACTCTGAGACGCACAAACATGCCGACTCATTTCCTGGTTTTAGGTTATCTTTTTTGGGGGGATTTTATTTTGAAAATCCAGCCTCAAGGGCCCCTGGACTTGCAAAACAGGGATGGATGGATGATTGGACTTGTGGATGGATGGATGCATAGATGGATGGATGGATGCATAGATGGATGCATGGGTGGAGTGACTGATGGACGATGGACAAAGAGCCAGACAGATGAAAGCTAGTGGAACAGATAGACCTACGATGGATGGATGGATGGATGGATGGATGGATGGATGGATGGATGGATGGATGGATGGATGGATGGATGGATGGGTAACACTGACGGAGAGAGAGACTGCTTGGAGCTGAAACCAATCGTCCGACTGAAGGACAAAATCATTTTTTCCCTCAGATCTGAACGTCAGCCCGGAGAGGAAGTCGTTGAATGCTGTCGGAGACGTTCATGAATACAGATCTCACTATCTGGCAGAACTCTTCTCACCGAGATGCCAAAAAATGCCCGCAAAGCTCCAAAAACTGTAAAAGGAACGACCGCCTAAAATAGCATTTGAATGAGTTTTGAGGGTGTTGTTGTTTTCTTAAGAAACATCACAACCAACTTTTAAATTTAGATTTTTTTTCCTTCTCGAAATCTACATAATTTTGCGTGACCCTCTGAAATGGAGACTCCTCCTCTTTGGCGTGATCTGATGGAACAAAAGTAAGTAAGTACAGTACAGTAGAGCGATTGGTCGACAGTGAGCTGAATCATTGGGTAATAAGTCAGCGCGGTGCGATGAGGTGCAGTTTAATCTTTAAAGCGAGGAGAACAGTTGAGGTCAGTATGCGGTTTGTCTAAAAACCAGTGGGGCAGATCCAGTGGAGAGCTGGTGGTGAAATGGGAAATGCACTTTCATATTTAACGGACAAAACGCTGAACAACTTTCCTCAAAATGAAAAGAAATTTGCAGGTCCATTAAATCTCTTCAGATCCACAAAGACGCCGTAGGGATCCAACAACCATCAGTTGTTGGATCCGTCATGTAGTAGTTTTGATAGCTGCGTTTTCATGTCTTCAAGTTGTTAATCACACTTAGTCTCACCTTTCTTTCTCACGAGTTTGACAGATTATGCTTTCTCGAGCTTCAAAGATAGAATTTGCCAGTGCGGTAAAAAATAAATTACCTCAATGTCAAGACAAAAAGAAAAGTTAATTCATGACCGGCTAGTGTTGCAGATTCATGTCTGACTTTTGGTGGAAAAGCAGAGATGGCAGTGAGCTGCAGAGTCAGCGTCCGGAGGTAGACGGGCCTTTTGGTAAGAGTTAGAAACTAAAAGTCATCCATGTGTCCCTGTTAGCTTCATGCTAACATTTTAGCACATGCTAATGCATTAAGATTGTAGCATTACTGTGGTGTAAAAGTGGTATTATTAGGGAAGTAGAAAGTATTAGCCCTAAATCTTTAAAGTACTTATGTGGTCCGACATCCGGCGGTTTCCCTTAATTCATATGAAATACCCCCCAAAACATCAGGCAGTGTTTTCAACCAGGGACTGGAAAACATACAATCTCCTGAAATAGTTGCATAAATATAATCTTTTCTGTATTTTTCAGAAGTGTAGCAATCTAGATCTCTGGGCTAGTAAGTCTTCAAAGCTTCACGCGAGGCCTTTTTGATTATAAGAGGTTAGAGACAACCTGTTTTAAATGATAAACAGTTGCCCAGATCTCAATATTTTATTTATTTAACTGACATTTTTGATTGCAGTTTAAATTTTCCTTTTTTCTGTATTTGGGAATGCAGACTTAAAGATTACGATACCCTAAAAGTCGGGTTAGAAGCCGCTGCTACCTTCGGTGGGTTTCCTTGCTAGCTCTCCGCTGTAGCTAGCTTGCGCTGCTCCTGCTGTTAGCGCTGCAGCTAGCACTGCTGCTAGCAGTGCTGCTAGCTCCCAGACAACCATCCATAGGTAGCTCAACGCCCGACTCGTGCAGCAGGGAGCTAGCAGCAGGGAGCTAGCAGCAGCAGGGAGCTAGCAGCAGCGCTAGCTTGCTACAGCGGTGACTCCCACCGAAGGTAGTTACCCAACTTTCACGGTAAAAACACAATTTTTCTCGTTTTTGAAGAGGAACTGAGGCTTATAGTTCCATGTTAGCACCCTGCTACCAACACATGGATGATTTTCGCTGTCTCGTGACTAAATGGCAAACACAGAAAATAAAATGACCAAAAGAAATAGTTTCTACTCCTTTAACGGGTAAATCTGCTTTGTGAGCGCCGCTGCTCCAGCTCACCCGGAGACGATGGGATGATAACTGGGCCGCTTGCTGGTCCTGTCGGGGGACCGGTGCAGTCAGTCGCTGGGGTCCTGGCAGTGGGAGCAGTGGCTCATGTCGTCAGAGTGCAGCTCCACCTGGATGGTGATGCTGTGGAAACCAAACTTGATGTGCAGCAGATCGGTGGCCTCCTGCAGCACGGACTGAGCGTCAGCGCCCTCCTCTGGCAGGAAGCGAGGGAGGAGAAAACAACACCGTGAGTCCGGTTTCTACGAGATGTTGTTGTGTACGGAGGTAGATTTGTGTCTTTTTTACGCACGAAAATGTCTTGTTTGTACGTAAATTATATCAAAAATCTTTGCTTTCAATTCAAAAACCTTTGCTCTAAAAAAAAATTGCTGTAAAAAAAAATTTGTCGCTCTCAAAAAAAAAACCCTTCGCTTTCAACACCACGTTTTTTTTGAGAGTGCACTTTTTTTTTTTTTTTTTAGAGTAATTTTTTTAGAGCGATTTTTTTTAGAATGTAGTTTTTTTAGAGTTTTTATTTTAGAGCATTTTTTTTTTTTTTTGGAAACGTAAGTTTTTTTTAGCGCAAAGGTTTTTGAATTGAGAGCGCTTTTTTTTATCAAATGTTTGGTTTTTTTAGAGCCGATTTTTTGAATTGAGAGCAAAGATTGATATAATTTACTTACAAACAAGAAATTCGCTTGGGTAAAAAAGACACAAATCTATCTCCAGAGTTGTTCTGCGTTTCTATCTTTCTTTTCTTGGCTAATGTCGCACTGTAAGAATATACGAGTTAAACCTCTGCAGAGAAATCGATGTTCAGCCACGTCTATAATTACATCTCTTTGGTAAAGTATGTTTTTTGCATTCATAACACAAAATCTTTACAATCTATCTTTAGACCCTCAATTGAACAGAAAAAGACAACAATGAAACACAAAATATGCAAAAATAGCTGCAAAGAGACAGACAATGACTGTTAAAAAAAGCAAAACAACTATAAAGAGACAGAATGAAACAAAGACACACAACACAACCTCAGGGAGACATAAAGCAACTATAAAGAGACTCGCAATGTCCACAAAGAGACACACAATGTCCGTAAAGAGACACACAATGTCCATAAAGAGAGACACAATGTCCATAAAGAGACACAGCTGCAACGATGAGATAAATTAAACAAAAAGACACACAATGTCTACAAAGAGACAAAGCTCCGAAAAGACATAACATTAGCAAAGATTAACAATAAAGAGACACACAATGTTCACATTACCGATGGCCAGGTGGACCGACACCAGCGCCTGGCCCAGAGTCAGAGCCCAGAGGTGCAGCGAGTGCATCGACTTCACCGCCTTCACCGACAGCAGCACCTCCTTCACCGAGTTGAACTCTATTCCTTTAGGAGAGCCTGAAAAAGGACAAGACACAAGTTAACACACACTGCATACCGTCATGTGTGGATGATAAAAAAACAACATAGTAAATGTGTTTTAATTATGCAATAAAAGGTTTATTTCGCTGGCAAGGTGTGTAGGACATGTGCAGTGCTATTTAAGTGACCTGTAGTCGTGAAGTGCACGTGTACCTTTTATTATGACACCAACATTATTCAAACAGCCTCAGTGGTTGCAGAGATTCACTCTTTTTAGTTTGGGGATGACATTTTCGAGCAGAGACCTAAAAATAGGTTGTTTTTCAAAATGTTAAAAATGTCCCAAAAAGCGTCCCCAGGATGTGACCATCTGTTCTGTGTTCTGCATGAACCTACCGGAGGTAAAAAGAGGTCTGTGAACTTATTCAGCGACATCCTGGTGCTAGTTAGCGCCCTCTATGGAGCGTGTGTTCACATCGTTACTGCATTCAAAGTGTGTTTTTAAAATGTACCGTAAAAGTTGGGTTACAAGCCGCTCCTATACATTTGGTGGGTGTCCCCGCTGGAGCAAGCTAGCGCTGCTGCTAGCTCTCTGCTAGCTGCAGCTGCCCGAGTCAGACGTTGAGCTACCTTCGGACGGTTGTCGGGGAGCTAGCAGCAGCGCTAGCAGCAGCATTAGCAGCGGAAGCTGATTACACCAGGTGGGGAGCTAGCGGTACTACTAGCTAGCTACTAGCTGCTACTGCGGGCGTCGAGTCGGGGCTGGTCCCGCTACCTTCGGTGGTTGTCGGAGAGCTAGCAGCAGCGCTAGCCGGCCACAGTGGGGATATAGCGAGGAGCTAGTGGGGCCACACACCGAAGATAGCAGCGGCTTGTACGGTAGCCATGAATGCGCATGAATGTGACGTTGACCTTGTCGGATCAGGTCGAAAAACCCGACAGCTTGTTCAGAAGAAAAAAAACTAACCGTCTGTGACCCTTTCGGCCTTGTGAGCCACCGTAAAGGAATAATAAGGTTCTTGCACCCAAATAACGCCGTGCTCCAGTCCAGGTGAGGTCCATACCTTCCATGAGTATCCTGAAGACGTCTCTGAGGATGGTGACGGTGGTGCAGAGGACGAACACGGAGAACAGGAACGTGCAGATGGGATCCGCAATTTTGTATTCGGGCTGAATTAGAGAAAGCACACAAAATGGGCATCAGATGGTGTTTTTTCCACAGTCAGCAGCCACCGAAGTGCCGGGGGCAAAAAGAAAAGGGAACATCTTGCATGAATTCATACATATGTAGCCTCTTTCACAATAAACGCTTTGGATAGCCGTGATGCTTTTTAAAGTAGTCCATTCTATTGCCTGATTTTTGGTTAAAAAAAAACAAAAAACCAAGAGAATATTCAGGTAAAATACAAAATAAATTCAATGTTTTCCCATTAATTTTACAGAAAAGCTGCTGCGAACAGTTTTCAGACCATAAACTATACTCAATATTCTGTCAAGTTGTTGACATTTCGGCCTCACCCTAACATGAACGTGTTCTATATCTGACCCGAAAGTAGATGATGATCGCCGCCACCATGACGCCGACGCTCTGCAGCAGGTCTCCGACCACGTGGATGAAGGCGGCGCGGACGCTGGTGTTGCTGTGGCCGCCGAGGAGCGCGTGGGAGTGGCCGTGGGCGGCGGCGGGGCTCCGGCCGCCCTCGTCGATCTGGTGGTAGCCGCTGCCGTGGGCGTGGAAGGTGGTGGAGTGGTGGAGGATGTAGGCCATGCTGCGGGAGGTGAGAGGGAGGTCTTTAATTATTGTTGAGAATCATTTATTAGGATTCAGGTTTGAGCTCCAGACGCAAATATTCGCCGCCAAGAAAGGAAAATAAATACTTTTTTAGGCGACCAAGCCAATGTGGACCTGTCAATCACCTTGTAGTCCCGCCCCTAAAGCATGATCCTAAATGACCATAATGTACTAAATGAACATCATGCTGTATAGAAGAAGACTCATTTTAAAATGTTTACTGAGGGAATACATCAAGAGAGAAGTAGAGTCACTTATATAGGCTTCTATACAACCAGAGGAGTCGCCCCCTGGTGGTCAGGAGAGAGAATGCAGCTTTAACACATGAAGAATAGACTTCTATACAACCAGAGGAGTCGCCCCCTGGTGGTCAGGAGAGAGAATGCAGCTTTAACACATGAAGCATAGACTTCTATACAACCAGAGGAGTCACCCCCTGGTGGTCAGGAGAGAGAATGCAGCTTTAACGCATCAATTATATACTTCTGTACAACCAGAGGAGTCGCCCCCTGGTGGTCAGGAGAGAGAATGCAGCTTTAACACATGAAGCATAGACTTCTATACAACCAGAGGAGTTGAGACATTTTGAATGATCGCCCACAAAATTACTGCTATATTCCATTATTTAATTTTGAATTTATGTTTTAAATAATAATAGTATGTTTTTTTAATATTCCCGACAGCTCTCATTCCTCTAATGATCACCGCTTGTGATTGTTTTTCCCAGGAATGTCATCACAGACACTCATCAAACGGGCCAGAAGCTTCATACTCGTGTTTATTAATCTCTGCCTTCACTACAACGACATAATGTCCGACGTCGGCGGCCGTTATGCATGAAGAGAGCCACTCACACTATATTGACGATGACGGCACAGCCGGAGGTGACCAACATTACGTGGCCGTTAATCTCGTAGTCGTTGCGTACGATCCTCTCGATGGCTAAGTAGACCAGAGCGCCCGTAACGATCCAGATGGAGATGACGGAGATGAATGCCCCGAGGATCTCTGTGGAGAGGAGAGAGGAGGAGGCGGGGATCTTAATTACTTTCATATCGTCAAACAGTTCATCACACTCTCTGCCCGCCGCTATCTGAGCGCCGCAGGAGGACATGAAGGTAAATAATAAAGACCCCCGGAGGCAGAACAAAAAGACTAGAAAAGCAGATTAACGGCGGCGGCGTTGTGGAGTTACAGATAGACACGCCGGACCATTCATCTCTCCTCCATCCATCCAAACGGCGGCGTCTGATCTCGCGCTCTGACCTGATCGGTGCCAACCGAAGTTCATGGTTTTGGTGGGCGGTCTGGAGGAGATCCACAGGGAGAACAGGCTCACCATCATGCTGCCGAAGTCTGTCAGCAGGTGGGCCGCGTCGGTCATGATGGCCAGGCTGTGGGCCAGGTAGCCGCCTGCAGGGAACCAGGAAACACCAGCGTTAGCGTTAGCGTTAGCTTTGAGGAGTGAAGCCAGTGCTGAAGCTCCTGAACATTCTGTCTCCTGACCACCAGGGGGCGACTCCTCTGGTTGTATAGAAGTCTATGCTTCATGTGTTAAAGCTGCATTCTCTCTCCTGACCACCAGGGGGCGACTCCTCTGGTTGTATAGAAGTCTATGCTTCATGTGTTAAAGCTGCATTCTCTCTCCTGATCACCAGGGGGCGACTCCTCTGGTTGTATAGAAGTCTATGCTTCATGTGTTAAAGCTGCGTTCTCTCTCCTGACCACCAGGGGGCGACTCCTCTGGTTGTATAGAAGTCTATGCTTCATGTGTTAAAGCTGCATTCTCTCTCCTGACCACCAGGGGGTGACTCCTCTGGTTGTATAGAAGTCTATGCTTCATGTGTTAAAGCTGCGTTCTCTCTCCTGACCACCAGGGGGCGACTCCTCTGGTTGTATAGAAGTCTATGCTTCATGTGTTAAAGCTGCATTCTCTCTCCTGACCACCAGGGGGCGACTCCTCTGGTTGTATAGAAGTCTATGCTTCATGTGTTAAAGCTGCGTTCTCTCTCCTGACCACCAGGGGGCAACTCCTCTGGTTGTATAGAAGTCTATGCTTCATGTGTTAAAGCTGCATTCTCTCTCCTGACCACCAGGGGCGACTCCTCTGGTTGTATAGAGGCACGCCAACTAAAACAACTGTTCATTTAGCTGAGTCTCATCTCCAGACACATTAAATGTAAAAACCTGCTGATAAGAAGTGTTTCACCAACTGTTAAACAACCTTAATGTCCATCTGAGACATTTAAAAGTTTATAAAACGTGTAATTTAATGAAGCGACAAACCGTGCTGTGCATTAACATCCTCTTTAATGCCTCAGGTTAAGAAAAAAGAAAAGATATGATATTCTTTTATATCATCATAAACATCTGGGCAACCAACCAGAGAAGCATTTTACGGCCTTTTCTGAGCAATAAAAAAGTTTCTGTTCTTTGTGTCGTGTAACTTAGAGAGAAATGTGCAGAGACTCAAGACTTCAGCACTGCAGTGTTTCTGTATACAAACGTCTGCGTGAAAGAAGTTTCTTTTGTCATATACATACATTCATAACTTAGCTTTCTGCCTTACCTATGACCTCGCCGATCATGAAGACGAGGCAGACGGCCGACGCGATGTAGAGCTTCTTCCTGGCCAGCAGCCGGTCGCCGTTCTCGTCGCGCGCCGGCGCTTTGGCCCCGTGGCAGTGGGCGCCGGCGGGCCGCTTCAGCTCGATGGCGCCGGCCAGGCCGCCGTTCTTGAAGGGGAAGTCGGGGTACTGCTCTTTGGAATCTGGGAAGGAGCTGCAGGGACAAAGAGGAGCTTGTAAAAGGTCCCAAAGGGCTTTATTTCAGAAGCAAGATGGACTTCTGCAGAAGTGTGACTCCAAACTGTTTGAGATTTCCTCCGTTGGCTTCAAGGTTGTTGGTCAGAAGACCAAAACAGCATCGACACAAAGCTGAAAACAGACTTTATTAGAGGTCCGAGGTTCTCACAGGTCGGCTACAAACATGCGAGGGTCTCATAGAGTATGATGCATTGAGATTAAACCAGACACAGAGTACTTTGAAGACAGGACTTTTACTTGTAGTGGTGTATTTTCACAATGCAGTATCGGTGGCGAGCCGTGGATTTTCTACCTGTGCCTTCTGTGTCGTTTTTTTGCTGTTTAAAAACTACACTTGTTGAGGAAGAGTTTGCTGAAGGTGGTATAATCCTCCAGCGAACTGGCGTTTAGGGAGTTTCTTCAGCTTGTAACCGCATCAGTGACTGCAGCGTAAGACACACAATGGATTGATCTCGGGAGTAAATGTTGCTGCAGAGCAGAGTATTGTTTGGAAGAGCAACGCTTAGTGGAAACAGATATTCGCCCGACAAAGTGGATCACGATCAATGTTCACCGAGGTGGCAGGATGCCGAGACGAGGGTCGTCCGGCAACGAAGAAACAGACGAAATCAATAAAAAACAGACTGAAGTTCAACCACAGAGACCTCGTTTCAGTGCATTTGTACTTGTACGATTTGGTGATTTGCATTTAGACGTCTATAAACTTTAGACCAATCAGAGTATGTTGATAGATAGATAGATAATTACTTCATTGATCCCCAAAGGGAAATTCAAGATCCTAACTATAAACTGAAGTATTTCACGATCTTTTGCTCGACTTAATTAAATATTTACGATATTCTGCGAAACCTAACTACAGATTTTACGATCTTTTCCGAAACCTTACGAAATAGTTCACGATCTTTTCTAATTCTAAGTATTTCACGATCTTTTCTAATCTCGTGTGACTGGTGAGGAATGTTGTGATGTCGCTATCTGCTCACACTGATTGTGTTCTATGAGAATTAAACATCACAACAAAAGAACATCCAGTTGGATTTTAATCGTGGCAACAAAACGCTGACTTCCCCATTTTACTTCACACACACACACACACACACACACACACACACACACACACACACACACACACACACACGCGTGTCCAGGTTGCTGCCCACCGGTGCAGTGAGGGGAAGCAGCGATGATGCGACTAAATGAGGTGGAAGAAGCCTAATCTCAGCTCACTCCAGATAACCGCACACTGACACACACTTTATGTCACACACTTCACGTGGGAGGTTGCCAGTGTTTCATGATTAGCCTTTATCACACGAGCACACACGCACACACACGCACACACACACACACACACACACACACACACACACACGCACACACACACACACACACACACACACACACGCACACACACACACACACACACACACACACACACACACACACACACATCATTGTACGTCCAAACTGAAAAGAATCAGCCAAGTGGAAAACAGATTCTGTTCAATTATTCCACAGGGACATGAGACACACACACACACACACACACACACACACACACACACACACACACACATGCAAACTCACACACTAACACACACACACTAACACATGCAAAGAAACACACACCTTTATACATACAGAAAGTACACAAATACTCTAAAGCAACGTTATGTTCAATGTGAGGATGATAATAATAATAATTATATATATATATATTTAATACAGATTTAATAAATCTGAGACTATCTTTAAAAGATTTGTACTATTAATTAATTAATTAATTAATTAATTAATTATGAGTCTAAAATGTTCCTGTGTGCTGTTTGACTGCAGGTTGAAGTATGAAATATTAGTGTTATGCTGCATCGTGTTGAAACACAACATCTCTATGACGAGCAACACAGAGGTGATGAAGAGGTGATGAAGAGGTGGTGAAGATCTTCCACGCTCATCGTCATCGCCTCGTGGCGCATATTTAATCTGCAAACGTCTGGACGGCAGGTTCCTGCATCCTGTTCAATGAAAGGTGGCATCATCATTAACCGCTGCGTTAAGTTGTGTGTCTGCATGAACGACGACAACGTGCACACACACACACACACACACACACACACACACGCTGTGGACGTCTGGAGACGCTGGAGTTCATCTGTTCGTCAATAACCTCGTCAGGTGGACTGAGGGGAGAGTCAGTGATCTGTGAAATGATGCGACATGAGGATGTTACCGCTGCAGTGTGTACTTCATGCAGTGTGTACTTCATGCAGTGTGTACTTCATGCAGTGTGTACTTCATGTAGTGTGTACTTCATGCAGTGTGTACTTCATGCAGTGTGTACTTCATGCAGTGTGTACTTCATGCAGTGTGTACTTCATGCAGCGTGTACTTCATGCAGTGTGTACTTCATGCAGTGTGTACTTCATGCAGTGTGTACTTCATGCATGTGTTGTCTTTCCAGGGACGAGAGAAGTCAAAGTCTTATTCCTGTTTTAGCCTCAGTGAGGCGTCAACATGAATGACATGGAGACTATTTTTCACTATTTAACACATCTGAACAATATCTCACATGTGTTATTGTTTATTTTAATATCAAAATAGTTAAATTAGACTTTGTGGTGGAAGATATAATTCTTTGGTAATTTGTTATGTGAAATTTTTACCCGATTAAATAAAGATTAGCTCCGTTTTTAAAGGATTTGAGATAAATAGGTCAGGATTAATCATTTATCAAGAATACCTTCAACCAAAAAAAGGACTAGCCTGCTCTGCTCTTATTAATGGCTCATTACCGGTCGATGAAGCGTTAATAAACCATTAATAAACTCATCAGACACGTGTGATTAACCCTTTATAAAAAAATTCCCCTTGGGGATCAATAAAGTACATATCTATCTATCTATAGAGAAAGGCCTCATCAGATTAGTCAGATCCTTAAAAAAAATCATATATCTTAAATATTTTGGGCCTAAATGTAAACACATTAAAAAAAACAACCTTTGCTGCCACACACACACACACACACACACACACACACACACACACACACACACACACACACACACACACACACACACACACACGGTACAAATGGTGCATGAAATCCCAAATGTGATGCCATATGCACTTCTCTCTCTCTCTCTCTCTCTCTCTCTCTCTCTCTCTCTCTCTCTCTCTCTCTCTCTCTCTCACACACACACACACACACTCTCTCTCACGCGCGCGTGCACGAGCATACACGTGCACGTGCTTCCCCACCTGCACGTCGCCTCTTTCTCAACCTTAATAAAACAATAACTCTCGACATGTGTCTAGAAGAAAGGCCTAAAATATCTGCGGCAACACGTATGATGACGTAAACGCTCTCCGCGCCTCGTGCGGGTCACGTGCTCGTAACGCGCAGGATTGATCTCTAAAGTGAAAAAAATCTGATTTATGAGAGAATAAAAGCGTTTATTAACAACCATGTTTGGTTGTGGAAGATCACGAGGAGGCCTAAACCGATGAGATATGAAATAATAACACAGATATTATTTTACTATTTTCAATGTTATCCATCGGTGTTGCTGTTAAAAAACATTTGAACAAATTACAGATGATGCGGAAGGTTTTTTTTGCAGAAGAAAAATCTATATTTAAGTTTAAAGAAGAAAAACATGTACAAATTAAATTATTCGTTTTCTTTCTACTAAATACACACTTATAATTTAAAACCCTTCAAGATAGAGATCTATAATATGATTATATTGTTATTTTCAGAACATGAACATTATATTTTTCTGTTTTAATCATTTATATTGATCAAAATATTATTTTATGGCATTACATGCCTTCATTTGTATTTTTAAAACAAAAAAATAAATGTGTTTTTAATACAAATAATCGCCTAATATGTCCCCTCCTGGTCGCCGTCCCGCTCCCGATGGGGCTGATTTGCGGCTCCTCCGCGTGCAGGTGCTTAAACACGCGCGTGTTTACTGTCCCACGTCTCCTGCAGACTGCCTTGCGCGTGCACACGCGCGTGCACCGGCTCTCGCTTCCCCATTTTTTTTATTTTTTTTTGTTAATGACAGACGATGAGTTCCCTCGCGGGGCCGCGGGGACATTTGTCACGCGCGCTGTCCGCGGAGCAGCCGAGCGTGCAAATGAATTTGTTCATTGACATCAAACAGCCCCGCAAAGTGCGGCGTCCCGCTCAGCGCGCGCCATGACGACCGCACCGCGCGGCACAGCGCGCTGCACGCACACACGCGTTGCATTTTATGCGCAGAAGTCCCGGAGAAACACAGCTTTTCTAGTGCTGATTGTGTGTCTTTAATACAATAAAATAAAGGACATTAATCTAATGCCATATTCAACATCATCCATGCAGTTGCAGCCATTCATACTATAATAATAAGAAGAATTAAAAAAAACCCACCTTTGTAGTTTGAGAGAATACATTTTCGCACTCTTCTCATCTATCAGTTGAGATTTCTCCGAATTTGCAGCGTTATTATCCATTTGGCCCGTCTGAGATTTAAATATGTGAATGAATGTTATTTTCAAAAGAACTCAAGGTGATTATTGTGGTTTTGGAATCAGAGGATGCTGCAGGAGTTGCCGGTGAGACGCGACAGGTCCGAGTCTTCCTTCATCCGAGACTTCAGAACAAACCGATAAATTCCTTCATGGCGGTCTGAGGGAGCTTTTTCTCTTCTTTTTTTAAATATGTATTATATTGGAGTTGTAGCGTCGGTCCGCGGAGCAGCAGCAGTAGCAGCAGCGCAGCAGCAGCAGCAGCAGCAGCAGTGGTGGAAACAATAAGGACACTGCAGCTGTTAGTTAGTTACTGAGACCTTCCGGTGAAGCTGACTGAGAGCAGCAGGAAGCAGGTTGGTGCATCCCATAATGGGACGAGCATCGACATGAGAGGAAATCAATTCAACGCGGAGGAATTGCTCACGTAAATCGAAATATTTTTGAAAGGATGTGTTCCAAAAAATGTTTTTTAATAAACAGACTTTTGTCCTGCCTTTGCAGATAAATCTGCATATTTTCATTCATCCCGCTCTGCATTCATTTATTATCAATCCAGCATGATACATGGTTGTTTCAAGGCAGATTTATGCCATGTTGTAAATATGTGATGCAGCAAAATGACATTAATAATGTAATTTTTTTTTAAAAGTTCAATGTTTCTCTTTCTAAAAACTTTTTAAACTTTGTCTTTCTTCGTTTAATGCCAATAATCAATAATCATCAAACTTATATGGTGAACTAAACTAAGGGTCATTTCAGTAAAACAAAACATTGTGTGTAAAAGTGAATATATATATATATATATATATATATACATATATATATATATATATATATATATATATATATATATATATATATATATATATATATATATATATATATATATATGTCTATTTAAAATAGACAGAATAAATAATAATCGTATGTATGCAGCTAAGAACTGTACAAAAAGTATAAAGCAAGAGGTAAAAAAATCCATATTTAATATGACATAAGTCCAGGATAACTACAAAGATACTGCACATACAATAATTTAATGTAACATA
Source organism: Clinocottus analis (assembly GCF_023055335.1). Lineage (NCBI taxonomy): Eukaryota > Metazoa > Chordata > Actinopteri > Perciformes > Cottidae > Clinocottus > Clinocottus analis. Next base: position 212,789 of record NW_027175876.1, read on the forward strand.
CACATATATGGGTTGTCTTAAAATAATAACGTTTAAAACCTCTCACATCTGCAACGTAAAGTCACTGTCAGTTACTTTGAACCGGCCGAAGATTAAGATGTAAACAAGTCAACTGGTGGCCGCTTACTGTATTTATCACACGATGTGTTTTAAGATATAAAATGCATTACAATAGTAGTATGTAGTAATATTATTATAGAGTTTCGTCTCCGGTCGTTTCTGGTCATCATTCATTGTGACAGCCGCGCCAATGATGCGTTCAAAGTCTGGTGGGAAAAACGTACATTTTAGTTTAGTGCGTTTATTGTGTTGTTGCAGCCACATAGCCTCTATGTCAAAACTGATGCACACGTTATTTTTTAAATAGAAGTAGCACAAATGAATTGAAATAAACTATTCAAATTGTGTCGTAGTTGTGGCAAGAAAGTAGCAAAAAACAACCGTATTGCATATTTTATGACAGAAAACTGCTAAATTCAGGTGTGACAATCCAAAAGACTGATCTGAGGCTTCAATTGTATTAATTTGTATTTTATTAAAAACAACATCTACTACATCTTCCACACTTCTAAAGTATGAATTAAGAGTAAGTGGCATTTTTCCGATTACCAGAAACGCAGCATCAGTTTACGCTTCCGTGACGTCACAACGCTCTCAGTGTTTGGTTTTCCGCGCCGCGCTGACTAGAGGATCCGACATGGAACCAGCGAGCAGCGCCTGTATCGTTAAACCAGATGGACAGCCGACAGACGCAGCGGAGTGCGCGGACAGGCCCGCTTCCCGGTCCGACAGGTGATAATAAATACACAAACAAATAAAGTGTAAACGTCTGCGGCTCAGAGTCAGAAACAGTGAGCGGTTGACGTTAGCTCGCGGAGCTAGCTGACGCGTTGTGTGCGCGTGGCTGCGGTGAACAAAAGCTACGCGGACGAGCAGCGTTCACGCCAGACTCTTGTGTGTAAACAACGGATTGTGTCCGTTAGGTTGCTGGCAAACATTTCTAACAGGCGTGATTTCATCTTTCCAGTGTTTTAACGTGTCCCGGTTAATTCGGCATAACTAAAGACATGAATAACCTTTGATATGCTTCGTATTCAAGTGTCTAATGAGTATGGGTTGTTATCATGACACGTAGCACTGTGGGGGTCAAGTATCTGTCTGTGATGCTGACCTGGTGTGTGTCATTTCCTCACATGTATGCTCAAGCCCAATAAAAACAACATATATAGGTCAGGTTAATGATTTGCTCGACTAATGCAAACTTCAGAAGCTAAATCCTTAACACATGCACACAAATAACTGTCACATTGGCAGGTTTTGCTAAAGGATTTCTCCATTGTCTTCTCTAAATACTAACAAATATACACATTTGTACTCTCTGGCTACATATTTAAACTTTTGTTTAATATTTACAAGTCATACAAGGGTTCACATAGTGTCTTTTAGCTATTTATCATCACAGATATCACTTATCTCGTTTAAAAAAAAGAGAAAGAACCTTAAATCTTCATTATTTCTTCAAGAAGTTACACAAATAAGTTGGAGACGATCTTATTTTGAGCAGAATAAAATATCGCAAACAAAAGTGTTAATCTACTCGAAATGAAGACCTTGTTATGTTTCATATATATTCAGGATGTCCATGTTTATCGTAAGCAAGACATTAATAATCCTCCAGATTTGAAGATGTAATTCAACCTGATGACGTCACAAGAGGTGGAGGTTAGTTTAGACGCTCATGTCCCCGCCAGGTGATGACAGCCTTACTCACGCGAGCGTTGGCCTCCACCTTTGAGCCGCGCTGCTGCTGCGTCCGGGGCAGCGGTGTGATTTCCTGGGGCGGTTGTCGGCGAGTTCCCCCGTCCTCCCCCTCGACCGCACCGACAGCAGAGACCTCACTGCGGAGACGAGTTCAGAGAGAGACGCCGGAGCCCATCGCCTCCCTCTCGCCTCTCCGCAGGACAGTGGAGCGTCTGCAGGGCCACGAATATAACAACAGCTTTTAATGGCCACAATTTGGGTCCTTTTTTCTGCCCATTTATAGCCTCATAAGCTATGTTTGATCAGAAATAAAGACCAATTATCTTTGTGGAGCCTGCAGATGCCACACAACAATTTAAATGCCTTTTACATGGAGCAGCAGCAGCAGCAGCACGGGGCCAACTATGAGCTGAACGGCATTTCTGATGGCGGACGGCGTAAAAACTAACATTGTTTACGAGTTGCAAACTAAATCAGAGCTGCATTCTGCAGGAAAGTGTTTGATCAGTGAGGTTAAAAGTATTTGTGTCTGAGTTGAGATGCTTTTCATACCCGTGTATTTTCTTAAGGGCTCGTGCTGCTGTCTGATCTCGGCGTCTTGTCGTCTTCCCCGTCTCTCACTCCAGCGGGAGCGGAGACGATTCCCTGGACGGCCTCTCGACCCGCGTCCCTCGCTGCCCTTTGACCCCGTCTCTGTCGCCGAGGAGACGGACCACAAGCCGGTCCAAGACCGAGCCGCCGCTGCTGAGGACCAACAAGCGGACCATCTACACCGCCGGCAGGCCGCCCTGGTACAACGTCACCGGGACCACCTTCAAGGAGGCCTTCGTCATCGGTGAGCCAGTGTCTGTGTGTGTGTGTATATGTGTATATATATATATATATGTGTGTGTATGTGTATACACATACATATATATATATATATGTATGTGTATACACATACATATATATATATATATATATGTATGTGTATGTATTTATTATGTTTCCTTCTCATCAGCCGCCATCTTGCTGATCAGCAGGTAAAATATCGTCCTCGGTTCCAGCGGCAGTAAAATTAAGCCTGTGTGTGTTTTTCTGTGTGCACGCGTGTTTGTCTGACCGCCTCGGGGCTGATGGCCCGTGGCTAAACGCATCGGGGCGGCGTGGAGCGGCGAGTGGACGCCGTCTTTAGTGGCAATCTGTTGTTGTCAACGGGCCGCGCTGGCTGCTCTCAATTTCACACTCTGCTGTTCTGCAGTCGATAAAAGAGCCCGACTGTGCAACTGCAGGGGACTTATTAGACATGTATGTGTGTATGTATGTATATGTGTGTGTGTGCGCGCAGAGATTTCAAGAAGCGATGAAGAAGTGTGAAGCTCACACACTTCGGTTTTCTTTCTCCTCAGTTTGGTTTTATTGCAAATAGAATAAACTGTTTTATCTGTGATAACCGGCCATATTGAATCTATACGAACACGGTCAATAGGATTTAGTAAAGTCAGAACTGTGGTCGCTCTGAAGCTGTAATCGCCCTCAAGAGGGAGGAGCCTCTGCAGTGATTGGTCCTCAGTTGCCCCGTCAGCAGTTTTGACCTTGACGGGTCTTATCTGAGCGACGACAACAACAAAAAGCCTATTTCAACACTTCACCAAGAGTTGTTTATACCACAGAAGTAGCTCTGTAGGCTATTTCTGTTCACACACACACACACACACACACACACACACACACACACTGGTTTGGCAGTCTTGGCCCAGTTCCCAGGTGGTTTTCCTGAAGGACGGCCGCTGTGGTCCATAACTCAGGAGGTCGAGTGAGGCCACTCGGGCTTCTTTTTCTTTCTTTTCTCCTCTTCGTGGGGCCAAGTTGTGCGTCCGTTGTGGTTTGATTTGGCTTCAGGGAAAGCCTCGAGGGAAATTTCTTCAAATTTGTCACAAACGTGCATCTGGACTCCGTGCTGATGTTTCCCTTCACACTCGTCAGTGTATTGTTGTATTAAAACCACGTTGCTGATGATCATTCACTAAAAATATCATTGTGTTTCATAAAAGCACGACAGACTTCTATGCATTTTCTTCAGGAATTCTCCTCTTAATGAGAAAACCTTTTGCTTACATTATTATTCATTCTTTGTTCTCTGGATTATTTCTTTATTAAACCCCAAAACTACGCCGGTCTCGCTGGATCTTCAGTTGTGGTTCTTGTGTTCTGCTCCTCCAGGTCTGTGGAGGAAGTGCTTCTGGTAAAACCACCGTCGCCAACAAGACCATTGAGGCGCTGGACGTTCCCTGAGTGGTTCTGCTCTCCATGGACTCGTTCTACAAGGCAAAGCCTCGCGTGTGAGTGGAGAACATGAACAAGTATGAAGGTAGATTTGTTTCTTTCTTACGCGAGCAAATTTAATGGTTGGTAAGTAAATTCTCTGATTGCAAATCCCAAGTCTTTACTCTCTTAAAAAAAAAAAAATTGCCCAACAAAAAAAATCTCTTAAAAAAGGCTCTCACTCCAAAAAACGCTCTAAAAAAAAAACAAAAAAAAAAATTTTTTTTTTTGAATGGTTCCTTTTTTTGAAAGCATATATTTTTTTTGTTGAGTGTGAAGATTTTTTTTTAAAAACAAAGATTTGGGATTTGCAGTCAGATAATTTACTTACAAACGAGAAATTTGCTCACGTAATAAAGACACAAATCTACCTTCATAAACAAGAGTCTGTGAGGTGATTGTAGGACATGAAGAAGAGTCTGTGAGGTGATCGTAGGACATGAAGAAGAGTCTGTGAGGTGATTGTAGGACATGAAGAAGAGTCTGTGAGGTGATTGTAGGACATGAAGAAGAGTCTGTGAGGTGATTGTAGGACATGAAGAAGAGTCTGTGCCTCCGTGGTTCAGGTGCTGAATGAAGACGAGGAGGCGCTGGCGGACAGCAGCGAGTACAACTTCGATCACCCCGACGCCTTCGACTTCGAGCTGCTGGTCTTTGTCCTGCGGAAGCTGAAGAAAGGGAAGAGCGTCAACGTCCCACTGCAGACGCAAAGAATGGGTGAGGAGCCGTTTGTGTGTCTGTGCAGAACAACGGTGATCAACACTATGCTAGATAGAGAGATACTCTACTAATCGTGCCACAGCAGCAGTTATACATACAGGTTACACAATAACATGGACCAAAAATGCACAATATATACGACAAATAGAATAATTTGAAAAATTGACATTATATAGAAAAAATAGAAGAACATAAGAAAAATGCACAATATAGACAAAGATTATAATGGAAAAATAAGGAAAATGCTATATATATATATATATATATATATATATATATATATATATATATATATATATATTATAAAATAAAATAATAACGCGCAATATTTACAGTACATAAGAAAAATGCACAATGTATATATCTAAATTCATAAGAAAATAATAACAAAAATGCACAATTTATATACAAAAAAATATAATAAAATAAGGAAAATGCATATATATATTTTTTAATTATATATATATATATATACATATAATTAAAAGAAATATAATTATATATATTTTTTATTTCTTTTATTTTTTATATTTATAAAAAATAAATATACAATTTTTATATTTATATATATATATATATGTATATGTATATGTATGTATATATATATATATATATATATATATATATATATATATATATATATATATATATATATATATATATATATATATATATATATATATATATATAAATAAATAAAAATGGGTCAAACTTTCTTTTCATTTTTCATATTGCTTGTATGTGACCGTGTCATCGTTGAAGTGACTTTAACGGCAGCTGTGTTTCATGTTTGTATGAAAAGTGATCGTAGCATTATTGATCATTTAAATCTGTATGGATTGAATATTGGAGCGAATAATAAACTACAGCTGCAGCGTGGCGGGTAAAAGCAGCGTTAAGGTCACGCGTCAGTAGCTCCGCCCCCCAGGGATCGATTGGTCGATCACAGCTGAACGCGCCGGATAATTATCTAATTATTAAGGATTCAGTGTCTCGAGACACGAGCGCTCAGAGCCCCGAGGCCTCGTGGGAATCGAACCGCCGGCTCCGCTGCTCTGGGACGTGATGTCACGGCTTTGTGTAGTTTTGTGTATCTTTTTGTAGCTCTTTGTACCTTGTTGTGTCTTTGTGGACTTGTGCAGCAGGTTGGATGTGATTGGTTCTCGGGGTCGTCGACTCGCTTCAGAGGAGATTTCTTAGTTTTTATTTATTTCAGATAAAACTCAAGGTCACCTTGTCTTTCTCTCCCTTGTGCTCTTTTTTCCATCTTCCTCTCTTTCTCGCTCTTTCTTTTATTTTTGTCTTTCTTTTTCTTTCGTTCTCTCTTTCTATTCTTTCTCTCTTTCTCATTATTTTTCTTTCTTTTTTTTCTCTCTTGCTTTTTCTTTTCTCTCTCTCTCTCTCTCTCTCTCTCTCTCTCTCTCTCTCTCTCTCTCTCTCTCTCTCTCTCTCTCTCTCTCTCACACACATTTACGTTAAAGACACTAAATCATTTCGGGGTAAAGAACGAGGGAAATGAACAAATCGATAAACACTCATCTGTTTTCTCCTAAATTCACTTCCTTCTTCTTCTTCTTCTTCTTCCTTTTTTTAAAACTTCGCCTGAACGCTCTCCTCCTCTCTTTGTTCTCTCTCTCTTTTCGTAAAAAAAGAGAGAGAGATCAATACAAAGTGTTCGGCTCATTGACTCCGTGGAGCCGGTCAGAGGAAGCTGACGAGGTCGTGACATCCTCTGCACCATTTTACCTTTGATTGAGACCGTGATGACACACACACACACACACACACACACACACACTCTGTTGGTTTTAGATCAACCCTCTTTCGTGCTGTAAAGTTCTTTTCATCAACACAAAGTTTAAATGATGTGTTTATTTCCCAGATAGAGACAAAGTCTTTCTCCGTTTCGGGACTTTCTTTCAGTAAAACATGTCTGCTCGTCAATGAAGAGACACATAAAGCATATTGTTTTATATGAAGACGTTTGTTAATTCAAGATGTTCTTTCTTTTGTTCCTCGTGACAGAAAACTGTGTACGGGGCCAACGTGGTGATCTTTGAGGGAATCCTGGCTTTTGCCAACAAGGAGCTGCTGAAGGTGAGAATACCTTCTCTCTCTCGTCAGCAGCTCTTCTCTTGCACTTCTCTCTTACTGCCAGCAGGCGGCAGCGTTCGCGTCAAAGCTGCGTTCTCTCTAATGTCCAGCAGGGGGCGACGAGCGCCGCTGTGTTTATCCTGTGCCGTGAGTCCAGATGTTTGTTTTTTTTTACTGATTTTTCACCTCCTTTTCTCCTCTTATATTCTGTCTTTTCTTGTCCTTTTTGTGTGTATACATACATGCATGCATGCATACATACATACACACATGCATACATGCATACATACATACATACATGCATACATACATACATGCATACATACATACATACACACATACACACATACATACACACATACACACATCTCCTTCGTCTTCAGAGGAAGCTCCGTGTGAGATGTGAGGCGTCGTCGTCTTCTTACTGTCTCTCAGTGTTTTGACCTCTTTGCTGCTTCGTGCTTCTGACCTCGTTGATCAGACGCTGCTCATCCAGCTGAATGAAGCTCGTTTGGCTTTTGTCGTCTTTCGTGAAAGACAAAAGTTGTCGTTGTCGTTGAAGCTGAAGCATGAAACATCTTCTGAGCATGAAACTGGTTTCAGCAGAAATGAATTCCTCTGCTTGTTGCATCGCTTTTGGTTTAAAGTGCTGATTTTTTGAGGAATTGCATTTCTTGTTTGTGCATTTTTTTCTTTTATTTTTTGTTGGTTTGAATCTTTGTTGTTGTAAACAATCAAGTTGGACAACAAGATCCTTTCAGAGCAAACGAGACTTGATTCCATGCAGAAGCCTTGCAGCAGAAACACGACGCATTTCTGCTGCAAGAAACTCTTCTCTGGCCGGTTGCACCTTTAGTTACTTTTTATCTTTGTAAACATGTAAACAAAGTATTCAGACTCACAACGTGTGTGTGTGTGTGTGTGTGTGTGTGTCTGTGTGTGTGTGTGTTTTGTTGCAGGTCGGCTCTGGCCTCGGCTCACCAGGGTCAGCCGTTACCCAAAACCCTCAGCGTGATGCAGCGCACGCCGCAGGTGCACGGCATGCACACCATCATCAGGTCAGCACACACACACACACACACACACACACACACACACACACTTGGGTTTTCAGCGGGTGCTTCAGTGGTTTCCTCTGCTTTCGCCGCAGGAACAAAGACACGAACAGAGACGAGTTCATCTTCTACTCCAAGAGGTTGATGCGCCTCCTGATCGAGCACGCGCTCTCCTTCCTGCCGCTGGAGGTGAGACTCCTCTGGTTGTATAGAAGTCTATGCTTCATGTGTTGAAGCTGCATTCTCTCTCCTGACCACCAGGGGGCGACTGCTCTGGTTGTATAGAAGTATGCTTCATGTGTTGAAGCTGCATTCTCTCTCCTGACCACCAGGGGGCGACTGCTCTGGTTGTATAGAAGTCTATGCTTCATGTGTTGAAGCTGCATTCTCTCTCCTGACCACCAGGGGGCGACTCCTCTGGTTGTATAGAAGTCTATGCTTCATGTGTTTAAGCTGCATTCTCTCTCCTGACCACCAGGGGGCGACTGCTCTGGTTGTATAGAAGTCTATGCTTCATGTGTTGAAGCTGCATTCTCTCTCCTGACCACCAGGGGGAGACTCCTCTGGTTGTATAGAAGTCTATGCTTCATGTGTTAAAGCTGCATTCTCTCTCCTGACCACCAGGGGGCGACTGCTCTGGTTGTATAGAAGTCTATGCTTCATGTGTTAAAGCTGCATTCTCTCTCCTGACCACCAGGGGGCGACTCCTCTGGTTGTATAGAAGTCTATGCTTCATGTGTTGAAGCTCATTGAATCTTCTTCTCGCCCGTCCAGGAGGTTTCCGTGGAGACGCCTCAGGGTGGTTTGTACCACGGCAAGAAGCTGAGCGGCAACAGAGTACGTCTGAGCACGTCTTACACGCCCAGCTGGTGTTCCCTAAAGCTGCATACACTGAAAGCCCTCGTGTGTGTGTGTGTTTTGTGTGTTTTGTGTGTGTGTGTGTGTGTGTGTAGATCACCGGCGTCTCCATCCTGAGGGCCGGGGAGACGATGGAGCCGGCTCTGACGGCCGTGTGCAAGGACATCCGTCTGAGGAAGATCCTCATCCAGACCAACCACGACACCGGGGAGCCCGAGGTACGCCGAGTTTACCCACAATGCACTTTGTTCACGTGGCGCCTTTTCGAAACGAAAGGTGGCTTTTCAAAATAAGATACAAAAATAATCAATTTATTAATCCTGCGGGATCCAGAAACGTGCAAACAAGTAGTGGGATGGATCTAAACAAGTATTATGAATATGAGTCTAAACAATAAAGAATGTGAAGTAAAAAAGGTTAAAATATATATTAATATAACTACAACTGTTATATGAACAGACTAGATGGAAATGTCAAACAAAAGATGATTTTAAAAAATGAAATAGTTTAAAAGTGCGACATTGAGCCAAGAAGCAACATGTAAAAACATATCTATATAATTAAAATACAACAATATAAACTAATAATAATATAAAAGTAAAACGTAATAAATACTTCACAATAATGAGTTAAAAACAATAATGATAAAGAAAAGATGAATTCTAGGATTTTTCCTCTTTTTCTTCTGTTTAGTTTGGACACTTAAATCATCACAACTTCACATTATTTCAGTTTCATCTGATTTTAGGGTTTGTTTTTTTCCTCTTTTTCCATAAAACTCCTTCAAAATGTGTCAATAATAATAATTAATAACTACCAGCTGTGCTGTAATGCTCCTCTCAGCTTCACTACCTCCGGCTGCCTAAAGACATCAGCGAGGACTTCGTGGTGCTGATGGACAGCACCGTGTCCACCGGCGCCGCCGCCCTCATGGCCGTCAGAGTGCTGCTCGTACGTCAGCTTTACACACACACACACACACACACACACACACACACACACACACACACACACACACACACACACACACACACACACACACACACACACACACACTTTCTGCGGCGCTCTCACTAACGAGCTTCCTCTGCTGAAGGACCACGACGTGGCGGAGGACAAGATCTTGCTGTTGTCGCTGCTGATGGCGGAGACGGGCGTCCACTCGGTGGCCTACGCCTTCCCCGAGGTCCGCATCATCACCACGGCCGTGGACAAGGAGGTCAACGACCAGTTCCACATCGTGCCGGGCATCGGTGAGCCGGTCCGCTGCAAAGCTGTGGTTTCATGTCACCTCGACCCCTCAGTTTAACTATTTCTTTCTACGTTGACTCAGTGACAGTTTAAAGCGAGTGAAACCTGTTTTGTGACCTTTGCATCCAGTGTGCAGCATGCGTCGCCACCCGGTGGTGAGGCTGCAGATTGCATCCTTTTTTTTTCTTCTTCCAGATTTTAAAAGCCTAATCTTCCTGCTTTTTTTCCTTTTCTCTCTGAAGGTAACTTTGGGGATCGTTACTTCGGCACCGACGCTCCGTCTGACTGGTGTGAAAGTGATGAAGGGATGGACTTGTGAGGAGAGAGAGAGAGAGCGAGAGAGGAGGGTTGTTCCAGAAGCAAAGAGGCGACGAGCTGCCTTCTGGTCGGAGGTCTCTCCACGTCGGAGCCGAGTTTACAGACGTTTAAACTTCGACGGGTCCGTCCGTGTTCCTGCAGGACGCTCGGCTCCTGAAGCCGAGAGAAATGCTCCAGTGACGTTGTAAATATTGTCGGATGTGATGCAGGTTTCTTATTCGAGCACCTAACGGTTTTTTTTTAAACGGGAAAATCTTGATTTGTTTGCACAGCGATCAAATGTAAATAAATCATTTCGAACGTCAGCCGGAGAGATTTACAGTTAATTCCTGTCCGGCGACACGTTCCAGTCTTTAGTCTCCTGCACGAGTATTTGGTGTTTAGGGGAGAAGTAAAAAAATACCACGTCTACTTATCAGTACTGTGAAATTCATACTTGAAAAATGGCCGCTGATTGAAGTGGAAAACATTCATGTTGGTTATTTTAATTATTTGAGTAAAAACACTATTTCACTCGGCTGCTGAAGCTTTTTTTTTTTTTTTAACAAAATGACTGAATGTTGAATTTGCTCATTTAGTTTTTGTGGATGAATTACAGAAACTGACCCACATGGTAGTTTATTGTTTTAAGAGACTCTACTTTATAATAAATAAGTTTTAAAGTTTGACAAAGTAAATTATTGGCATGTTCAAATACTACAAACAATATTTCTGGTCTGAGTTAGAAGTAGGTGGGGCTTACACGTACTTCATGATGGTGATTGGTTTGAGTTAGAAGTGGGCGGGGCTTACATGTACTTCATGATGGTGATTGATAGGTAGAAGAAATATAGAATGTTCTGACAAGCAGGAAAACATCGTCTGTCATACGAGTTTAACTACTAAATGTTTTGCGTGTGAATGAGAGAATCAATTAGTTTAATAACTTCTTTTTTAATACAATTAAAGAGCAGAACAATAGAATAAAACCACAAACAAGCAAAGAAACATTGAAAAAGAACAAAGACGTCACATGATTGCACGAGGAACTCTTCACTGTGTTTTACACATTTCTTCTTGCTTTGGAGATCGAGGCCACAAATCCTCCTTCCTGTCCGCCGCCGACTCTCCTTCTGCAACACAAGAGAACGTCAGGAAAACCAGAAGAAACCAGTTTAAGTCCTGAGAGGCGTGACCCCTGTGACCCCTCCATGTGCTCATAACCAGTGGTGCTTCTCATCCAGAGCATCTTTTGTAATGAAGTAAACAGTCTTGTGCCATCCCAGTCTACACCGTCACCCTTCTCTTTAACTTTGAATTGTGAGTTTATTTAAATCTACACAACGAGGCACCGTTGAGTGTGAAGAGAAAATATGACTTAAGCTGAAAAATTGAAGCTCGATTTTGGAAATTCTTCACATTTCTTGTGAAAACATAACTTTACTCTTGTGGTGGAATAGTTTGTGACTGTCATGTGTTTTCAAAAAGGTCTTAAGTTCACGATTAAATATACATTTAGAATAATTACATCAAAATGGTTGAGCTTCTAAGAAGCCATGTGAAAGTTTGTAGAGTCAAAAACTATTTAAAACTAGTTATTGTTTTACCAAAATCTGTTTTTAAACCAGGAATAAAGGAAAAAAATAGACAAATTATTACTGAAAAGTTAAGAAAACAAGTCCTTATGTTTTAATACGATAGTTTGAAGTGTTACATAAGTTTAACAATCCAACTCAAATATTGAAATAATGGTAATAAATAGTAAGTAAGTGAACTTTGAACGTGACTCCCTTTGAAAAATTAGGTTTTAATCCTCTAAATGGAAGTAAATCATGCAATTATGACCTATTGTCACATTGTGACTTAAAAACACTTAAAAGTGACAGTGTGTATTGTATTTCTTTAAGTCAACAAAAAAGGAGACTAAATATTTACAGTTTGAGTCTTTTGGCTCAAATCCAGACGACATTTATAGATTCATTAAGCGCAACCGATTTTAATTTTGAAATCATGACTTTATTGAAATGTTTTGCCTTTAGATCCTCATAACTGTAACGCCTGATCATGAGAGTTATTTCCATGACGCCAGAAGTCGCTCAGCTCTCAGTGCCCACATCTCCCGCGTGTCCCTGAACCCCTCACTGGTGAACGCTGCAGCACTTTACCCGTCTCTGCGTCGGGTTTATCGGGAACGTTGGCTATCTCTGACGGGGAGACAAACAAGCTCGGGTTCTTTACGACGTCACGGCTACGAGACGCAGAGTACCACAGACGAGGAAGAAGAGGAAGAGGAGGAGGAGTTCTGACCTGGAACCGTGCCGAGGTTGGAGTTGTCGAAGAACTGCTTGGGGCAGTTCCTGGTCAGATGCTCGCAGCTTCCTCCCACGTCGAAGATCCTGCTCTTGGGCGAGAGCAGCAGCGAGTCCCTCGGCGAGTCCAGCAGCTTCCTGGACGCGGCCGCCGCAAACTTCTTGGGCGAGCTGAAGAAGAGGGAGGCGTCCGAGGCGACGGCGAGCGGCCGCTTGGAGGGCATGCAGGGAGACGGGGGCGGCTCCGGCTCGGCCTTGCTCTTAGACTTCAGCCGCAGCGCTCTGGTCCTCCACTTGCTGAGCTCCTGATGCTGACTGGAGACCGAGCTGCCGGGACGGACACATGGGGACCAATTTACACCACATTTAAGTGACTTTAAACCACATTGACACCACATTTAAGCGACTTTAAACCACATTGACACCACATTTAAGCGACTTTAAACCACATTGACACCACTTTCAACCACATTTCCATGACTTTACACACATAATTCACACTGTTTGACATTTGGTTTAAACAGTTTAAATACTACATTTTATCACTTTTTACTGACAATGAGGATTCAAAGCATACAGTAAACCTTAAATGACTCAAATGAATGAGAGACAACAGTTTGATTAAAATAAACATTTATAAAGATGCCTGTATGTATGCTGCTGATATTTTGAGCCTCTTTCTTTTAAAAGCAGATTCATTATTTTAAACTAAATGAACACATGAATATAACACATTTACTACACGCAAAGGACTTTTCCAGGCCTGGAAATAACAGTTTTTTATAACTCCATGACTCTTCCAGGTTTTCCCATTAACCGTACGAGTCCTGGAAGCCGTCAGAGGGACTAGAAGAAGCCGTTTCAGCGGTTCCTCTCACCTTTCCAGCTCGGTGACTTTCAGCTGCAGCTCCTTGACCTCCTGCTCCAGCTTGGTCTTCTCCAGCAGGAAGCTGGACTTGATGAGCGAGCCTCTGGGGTTGGTCAGTCTGGCGTGGAGGTCCTCGCCCTGCAGGACTGAGTGCAACAACACCACCACCACGTCAGCACCGCCCGAATCACACAACCCGTGGAATATCTGTGGAACAACTGACTGACTTACACGAGTCCTCTCCTTCCTGCTGGCTCTTCCTCAACGTCTCCTTCAGCTTCCTCACAGACTCCTCCTTCTCGCTCAGCAGTGAGCTCATCCTCTGGATGCTGAGGACGACAACGACACAGCGCTCGTGAGTAAAGAGGTTCAGCGCGACGCCTCAATGTGTCCGTACACACACGTTGAAGACCGTCTGGAGGCGACACGTCGGGCTCTTACTCTTGTCTGTGTTTGTCAGACGCTGAACTCAACTCCAGCTCCACCTTGAACAGCTTCGCCCGGAGGTTCTCCAGCTCAACGGTGCTGGGCGATGCGTTTCTCTGAGGCAGAACAAGACAAACATTATCAAGGACGGCAGCTGTAAACGTTTGAATGAGAGAAAGAGAAGCGGCGGCTTGAGGGGGGAAGTGGAAGTGAAGGTTTTCTGAATGAACCTCAGACTGGCGCAGTTTGCTCTTGAGCGATTGGATCGTGTCGTCCTTCTCCTCCAGCTGAGCGCGGCTGTCCTGCAGCTCCGTCTGCAGCAGCTGGGTGGCCTGCTTGTGGTTGGACACTCGGCTGCTGGCTTTGACCCGAGCGTCCTCCAGCTGCTCCACTTGAGACCGCAGAGTCTGAAACGGCAGAGAGAAAAGGAAACGGGCGTTTTGAGAGGAGACGCCGAGACCGGGGCTGCAACGAGACGCCATCCAGCGACTTGTTTGTGCTAAGCTACGTAACGTTAAGCTACATGACGTTATGCTACGTGACACTACGTGACAATATGCTATGTGACGTCATGCTAGGTTATCCCATGATGGACGTACCTTGACGGTCTCCTCTGTCTGCTGGAGCTGCAGCAGCAGCTGCTGGTTGTTCTCCTTCAGCAGGCCGAGCTCCGCCTCCCTCGGCGTTCCCTCCAGCGCCTGCAGCAGAGCGCCGGTCTTCCGCCTCTCCTCCCGGAGCCGAGCTTTGGCGTCGGCCTCCAGCCGCCGCAGCTCCTCGCTCGGGCCGCCGCCGCCGTCCTCGTCCATGATGGCCTGCGGCGGGAGAGTCGTGTGGGATTAGAAGAAACGCCCAGAAATGACCGGCGGCGCGGACGACGACATCGTGGGCGGTCTGTACCTGCAGGGTCGTCTTCATGGCGTGTGCCGCCGCGGTCCGGTGGTCCAGCTCGCCGCTGATGATGCCTGCCAGCTCGCCGGCGCTGAAGACGGCCCTCAGCCGCTCCTTGAAGCGCTCCCGCACTTGGCAATCGGCCGACATCTCGTTGACGCAGGACAGCAGGTCGGCCTGGAGCTTCTCCAGAACGCTGGACATTTTCTACAACGAAAGAGAACCGTCATCCAAAAGTCTTGAGCCTGAAGGAGGACTAGGACACGCCCTCAGGAGGAGGTCACGACATGGTCGAGTAGTAATTTGGGGAGCGGGCTGAGCGGTTCCTCACCTGCAGGTAGAGCCGCCTCTTGTCCAGCAGCTCGGTGAGTCGGGCGTCCCACAGTGCCTGGAAGTCCACGTCTTGGCCGCGGGGTTCCTGCGCTCGGCACAGCAGCAGATCCTGCCGACGCCTCTCCTCAAAAACGGCCAAATCGTTCTCGGCCAACTGCTGGAAGAGGTTCCTGCAGCCCTGCGCTCGCGCCTGCAGGTGCTCCTGGGAGGGGACGATGTCACGGGTTGGTTAATCGAGAGGGGGGCGACACCGCTGCGAGATTTCCAAATGAAAACCACGTTGATATTTACCGTGAAGCCCCTCAGAGTCTGAGCCATCTGCAGCTCCAGCCGCCGCACGGCGGCGAAGGCGTCGGCGCCGGGCTTGGACAGGACGCGCCACGCCTCCCCGCTGTAGTCCTGCACCGTGTTGTGGTTCTGCTCCGAGCAGATGTCGATGAACGTCTGGAACCTGCCCAAAGACTCCTGCAACGACACAGCGGTTCAGCGGGCGATCAGAGCTCAGTCGGCGCGGCGTGCGTCAGAACGTCGTCGGCCTCTCAGCTGCTCGGGAAACTAAAGGCGCCCGTCACCTGAAGCTGCTCCGTTGAGTCACGCAGCCGCGACGAGTCTCGAGCGCCGCGATCCGAGCAGCTCAGCTGCTCCCTGAGCGCCGACACGGTGGCGTTGGCGTCGCTGAGCAACTGAAAGAGAGGAAGCAGAACAGTTTAAACGCCTTCAGAGACGTGCCGTTGGCTGTTTTACCAGGACGACTCCGGTGCGACGGTTTACCTGCTGCGAGGCGTCGGCTTCAACTCGAGCGCGACTCTCTCTCTGCTCGTTGAGCTGCAGCTGCTCCTCCAGCCGCTGCACCTGGAAACAGCAACGAAGAACTCATTGAAAAAAACACTTAAAAACAGAAGAAAGAGAAGGAGCGGGCGTTAGCGCTGGTCGTTTGCTACGTGGCTATCAGCTGTAGCTTCATATTGAGACACTAAAGCTCATGTTCCTCCGGCAGGTGGAGGTTCGGTCGTACCGTTTGTTGCAGCCGGCTCTCTCGTTCTGCTCCGTCGGCTCGCTGCTGCGAGTTGAACTGATTCAGCTCGCTCAACTTCTGCTGGACAACTGAGATCTGAGTGAAGAGAGAGAGAGAGAGAAAGAGCTCGTTAACAAAGAGGAGCTCTGAAGCCGTGGATGAATAAAGACGACTTTAAAACCCATTAACCAGCAAGCCAAGAGCTCGTGTGTCGTGTCCCTGCCTTACGAAATCATACAAGTCCATTGTTCATGTTTAGAATCAGGAGCAGATAGTTTTGTACTGTTAGCTTGATGCTACATGTTTCTAGATTGATGACAACCTGCTGAATGCGTCTGCAGGACAAACGCCCTCCACTTCCAGACACTGAACTCTTTTAAGAGCTTTTTATACAGGAAGACATTGTTTTTTTTCATTGAGTTCATTATCAGCTATCAATTTGTTATTATGGGTTGCTTTAACTGTGTTTATTAGTTTTACTCTACATTGGCTCCGTGGCACTCACACTTTGAAAGAAAAATTAATAAAATTTGTTTTCCCAGCAAAAAAAGAGAAAAGAAATATGATCATTTTTCTGAAAAAACAAAAGTAATTTTCTACGCAAACTCACCGTCTCCATGTGCTCCTGCAGCTCGGCTCCCAGCTGCCTCTTCTCCTGCCTCAGGGCCTCCAGAGCGTCCTGCAGCTGGTCCCTCTGCTCGCTGAGAGCCGCCACGCTGCTCTGCAGCCGCTCCGTCTCCTCTGTGGCGGCCTGACAGCCGGCGGCCAGACGCTCTCGCTCGGCTCCGGCGAGCTCCAGTCGCTCCGTCAGAGCCGTCGCCTGTGAGGACGCGAGAGTTTCTTTAACTCAGCTTCTCGTACAGCTTTCACACGAGGAAGATCAAGCACTAAACCCAAAACGTTCAGACTCTAGAAGCGTTTATCCTCGCATCTGAAATTCTACTTTGAATTAAATTGTGACAAATAAAAAAAAGGTATAAATAACCACATGGAAGGTTTAGTGTTTTTTTGCCTTATTGGTTCTTGACGTATGAAGAATTTATAGTGGATTTATGCTACTTTCCCTCTAATAGATGAATCAGACTTTTATTTTGAAAAGAAAATCGCAAATTTGTTTTCTATACTTTCCATTTGCCTTATTGGTTCTTGACGTATGCCTAGATGATGCTGTTTTATTTGATTGATCTATTAGAGAGAAAGTAGCATAAAGCCTCTATAAATTCTTCAAACTTTTATTTTGAAAAGGTAAAAAGAATTGCAGATTTGTTTCATGTTTGAATGTGAGCTCGCTTGTTACGTCCTTTGTACGTTTAAAAAGTGGAATAGTTTCATGGACCCGTATGAGGCTAAAAAGCTCTCGCGGTGGTGAAAGTTTACAAGTTTTAATAAATGTATTTTAACCAAAAGGAAGAAAATAAAGGAGCAATTTCACCAGCAGTTTCATTACATTAAGACAATAAATCCTCAAGTGAGAGTTGACTTAACAGACATTTACTTAAATGATCGTCTGTGAGACTGCCACTTGATAACGGTGTGAAGCTGTACAAAGCTAGCAGACACAAACCTCCTCCTGCACGGCCTCCATCTTGTCCTCCAGCTGCCTCTTCTCCTGCCTCAGGGCCTCCAGAGCCTCCTGCAGCTGATCCCTCTCCTCGCTGAGAGCCGCCGCTCTGCTCTGCAGCCTCTCCGTCTCCTCTGTGGCGGCCTGACAGCCGGCGTCGCGCTCTGAGAGCAGACGCTCTCGCTCCGCTTCGGCGAGCTCCAGTCGCTCCGTCAGAGCCGTCACCTGTGAGGACGCGGAGCGGCGAGAAGGTTCGTCCTCTGGAGGATTTGTGCTTTCATGAAGCCGTTTTTTCAAAAGTGAGAGCTTTAAGACGCCGACCTGTCGATCCAACGAGCGCTCCTTCTCCTGCCGCTGTCGGTCCAGATCGGCGTTCGCCTGCTTCTGGTCACACAGATCCTCCTGGAGGGACTTCACGAGTTCCTGCGTCGAGGAAGCCTGAAGAACAGAGATGCAGCTTCAGCAAGTCAAGCATGGAAATGCGTCACCTGGAGATGAACAGCTCGGGGGAGGAGGGGAGGTAAACTTGGCAAAGAGTCATAAATTGTGAGCGGTGGCCTCACCACGTTGACGCTCTGCTGGAGATCCTCTTCCAGCTGCCTCTTCTCCTCCATCACAGTCTGCAGAGACGCATTCAGCCGCGCGACCTGAAGCAGACGTGAGGCCGTTACTCACCCAAAGTTAAAATGACCCGACTATAAAAACTCATTAAAAACAAGCGCGACTAGTTGTCACAAACCTGCTCCTCCAAGGTCTCCATGTTGTTGTCCTGCTCCGCTCTGATCTGCCTCGTCTTCAGCCTCAAGGCCTCCATAGTGTCCCACAGCTGAGCCCTCTCCTCCCTGAGAGATGTCACTATCGCGGAGAGTTGATTGAAGTCAGAGTCCTTCTGCTCACAGAGGGTCATGTGATCCGAGTGAAGCTGCCTCTGCTCTTGGAGCTCCGCCTGAAGACGCTGAGTCTCCACAACCTAAAAGATCATATGCAAAAGTCTGTGAGCAGAAGCTCTTGAGCGCAACTGGCAGTGTGATCGCACCAAAATCCCCAAAATGCTTGAAGCTTAGCAGCTTCCCCTCACCGTCTCAACGTGACGCTGCAGATCAACTTCCAGCTGGCTCTTCTGCTCAGTGACGGCCTGTAAAGAAGCCTGAAGATCGTTTATCTGTGGAGGAAGAGGCCGGTGTTAGTCCATGTCTTTACCAGGAAGAGAACAAAACTAACTAAAAATCCCCCAGAAGTCGTGTATATGTTTTAAAGTGCAGAACACTGACCTCTTGCTGAAGACGGGCTCCATTCTCATCATGTGGTTGCGGTCCTGAGGTCAGCGTTTCTGGCTGGTTGAACCCACTTTGGGCGAGTGCGACCTGCGACAGTAGAAACATGATTTTTATTATTATTTTCTCAGCAGATTAAACAAAACACAAGTAAGAAGACCGCATATCAACGCACCGTCTCCATGTGCTCCTCCAGCTCCGCTCTGAGCTGCCTCTTCTCCTGCCTCAGGGCCTCCAGAGCCTCCTGCAGCTGATCCCTCTCCTCGCTGAGAGCCGCCGCTCTGCTCTGCAGCCGCTCCGTCTCCTCTGTGGCGGCCTGACAGCCGGCGTCCTTCTCCGACAGAGCGTCTCTCTCTGCTCGGGCGCTCTGCAGCTGCTCGGTCAGAGTCTGAATCTGTTGGCGAGAGGCGATGTCACAAACACTCGCAGTGAAGGAGACGTTTTAATGAGACTTATTCTCTGTAAGTATTTCAGCTCACCTGTTGATCCCAGTCAGAGTCCTTCTGCTCACAGAGGGTCATGTGATCCGAGTGAAGCTGCCTCTGCTCTTGGAGCTCCGCCTGAAGACGCTGAGCCTCTGCAACCTAAAAAAGTAACAATAATTCACATCAAAGGGGATCCAGTACTTCTGAAAAGGAAGCATGAAGTTTACAGATCAAGTGAAACATGACAAAGAAAAGACCTGTTGTTCCAGCTGAGCTTGACTCTCTTGGTTTATATAATCATAGTAATATATAAAAGTCTGCCAGTTACATTAAAGAGCTTCTGCTCAGTGTGATCGCACCAAAATCCCCAAGATGCTTGAAGCTGAGCAGCTTCCCCTCACCGTCTCCACGTGACGCTGCAGATCAACTTCCAGCTGGCTCTTCTGCTCAGTGACGGCCTGTAAAGAAGCCTGAAGATCGTTTATCTGTGGAGGAAGAGGCCGGTGTTAGTCCATGTCTTTACCAGGAAGAGAACAAAACTAACAATGAGGATTCAAAGCATGAATATAACACATTTACACCACTTCTGTGGGATTTTTAAAGTGCAGAACACTGACCTCTTGCTGAAGACGGGCTTCATTCTCATCATGTGGTTGCGGTCCTGAGGTCAGCGTTTCTGGCTGGTTGAACCCACTTTGGGCGAGTGCGACCTGCGACAGTAGAAACATGATTTTTATTATTATTTTCTCAGCAGATTAAACAAAACACAAGTAAGAAGACCCCATATCAACGCACCGTCTCCATGTGCTCCTCCAGCTCCGCTCTGAGCTGCCTCTTCTCCTGCCTCAGGGCCTCCAGAGCCTCCTGCAGCTGATCCCTCTCCTCGCTGAGAGCCGCCGCTCTGCTCTGCAGCCTCTGCGTCTCCTCTGTGGCGGCCTGACAGCCGGCGTCCTTCTCCAACAGAGCGTCTCTCTCTGCTCGGGCGCTCTGCAGCTGCTCGGTCAGAGTCTGAATCTGAGCGGACAGAAAGGAGACAAGATGGTTATTCAAACTAAAGTAAGCACAGAAGTATTGTAATAACATCATAAGAGATCACATTTACGGAAAAAAAGCAACCAGATGTATGAAGGAAACTCGTACCTCTGCTTGCAGCTCCTCCAGCTGTGCGCTCTGCTCGCTGGGTGAATCCTCCTGTTTGGATGTCTGAGCCGCCTCCAGCTGTCTGATGCGCGCCTTCTGCTCTCGGTTCCTGTCCAGGGCCGTCCTCAGCTCCTGCTGATTCTCAATCATCTGTTCGATAAAGCAAACACACATACACATTGACATGTTTCTCCTCTTTCCTCGGCTACGAGGTGCAAAGACAAAAACACAGAAAAACCGTCACTCTGGACTCACCATCTCCACGTTCTCCTGCATGTCCGCCTGCAGCTGGTCTCTCTCGGCCGTGACGGAGCAGAGCAGCGTCTGCGTCCGCTCTGCAGCGCTGCTCTGCTCAGACAGGAGAGCGTCCTTCTCTTCTCGCGCACGCCGAAGCTCCTCCGACAGACTCTGCATCTATGCGATTGGATTTCCAGCTGTCAGTCCGTACATTGAAGTTTAGACGTAAATAAAACACACTGCTGAACTACAGTTTCTCTCACGTGTTCCCCGACTTCAGACTCCTTCTGCTCAGCCAGCTTCAGCAGATCAGAGTTCTTTCGGCTCTGCTCTTGGAGCTCGTCTTGGAGAGATTGGAGAAGACGTTGTGTCTCTGCAGCCTAAAAAAAAAATAACAGAAGATATATGTAAATAACTCTCTCTGGGAACCCGACCGAATGGATCAAATTTCAGATGTTTTTGTCCAAATTTGCATGTTTTAGAAACATTTTGACTCGCCATCTCCACGTTGTCCTGCAGGTCTCTGGTGAGCCGCTCTCTCTCGGCGGTGAGCGACGCGACCGAGCAGAGCAGCGCCTCCGTCTGCTCTGCAGCGCCGCTCCGCTCAGACAGGAGAGCGTCCTTCTCTTCTCGCTCACGGTGAAGCTCCTCGGTCCGCTCGTTCAGCTGGAGACGAAGAAATGACGTTACAATTATATATTATGAAATGCATCTAGAAGTTTCTATGGTTGAACAAACAATAACCAGAGAAAAACAAACAAACAAATGAAAAAAAGTTAAAAGAAAAAAAAGGTATTCAACTTGACAAGGAATGAAATATAAGATAAAATAATCCTCTTAGTCCCTCAGTGGGGAAATTACAAGATTACAGCGGCATTGCTCACAAGAAAATATCAAAATCAAATATAAACAGCAGAACAGTAATAAAAACAAAAAGTTAAAAATTAAACAGTAAGATGAATATTAAATATAAAGATGGAATACAAATACAAGTGTATAAAAGTACTTAAACGTACTGGATATTGCACATCTTAAAGTAATGTCTTAAATAATCCAACAATCAGGTCATAATTGAATTAATCCTTCATCCAGTGATGCACTCAGAGTTTGAGTCAACTTATATTTTGAGTAATAAAGATATTATTCAGTTATGGGTGAGCTTAATAATGCAAATATGACAGGTTTTAAGAAAAAGAGAAGATTAATTTTCCATTTAGCTTTAAGGATGTCGGGACATCGCGCCTCCATTCAGGAGGATCAACACTATTTGTGTCCAGATTCTTTACATGTTAAAAACCGTGTTTTCCACAGAAACATTGGCGTGTCAGAGGTGTTGTTTTTCCCCTCCTCCTGTGACTCATCCCGTCCCGACGATGTTCCCTGAGGACGTCCGAGGGCTCACCTGCTTCGTCAGCTCGTCCACCTCGTCTGGAAGCGTCTGCAGCGAGGCGAGCTCCTCCAGCTGAGCGCCGAGCGCCGCCTCCGCTTCCCGAGACGCCGCCAGCTCTCGGTTCAGCCGAGCCGCCGTCCTCTCCAGCTCCACGCTGTCCATCAGGTCTGGAGACGGAGAAATCACACAACTCTCATCCGAGGGCACCGATTGAGGCTGCAAACCAGGTTCGTCGGAGAAGACTTCAATAAAACATACCTTTTGGGACTTTCCCGTCGAGCAGAGCGGAGAGCTTGGCGTTCTCCTCGAACACCACGTTCAGCTCTTTCTGGAGGTCGCTCTGCATCGCCCTGTAGCGAGACTTCTCCGCCTCCAGCTGGCAGCGCAGGCCGTTCACCTCGTACTCCATCTTCTCGTGGTTGGCGCTCAGATTCACCTGACAAGCGACGTGAAAAACAAATATTGGTCTTAGTGACAGGGAGGCAGAGAAAAAACATTATGGACTGTCTGGAAACAAATAAGGATGAAAAGTTATTTCCTTTTTTTTTATCATTTTAAAAAGGAATCTGGTTTCGTTTTGTCACATTAAAAAAGCACAGATGTGTCGAATTCAAGTTAAACCACCGTCAACATCTTATCAGCAGATTTTCAGACTCCTAAAAAGGTTTTTTGCGGGTCGATCCCACTCACGTTCATCTCCTCCAGCGACATGTTTCTACTGCGCAGGTGAGCCCATTCCTTCTTGGTGTCCCTGCTGAGCCCCTCGGCGTCGTCCAGAGAGCGCCGCAGCGTCGCCACCTCCTGCACCAAGTCCTTCCCGCTCTGCAGGGAGGAAACCGGACGCCATTAGTGAGCTCAGCTTTATGAGATCAAACAAACTACAAAAAGGTATTAAGAGAACAATTAAAAACACGTACCATACTCTGAAGCTCTTTTGCGAATGCAGTTTTCTTCTGCAGCTCCTCAGACAGAGTTTCTAGCTTGTTCTGGAAAGAAAACAAAAGAGTATTTAATTGCTACAGTCTGGCTTTTAATTTATTTACATTTCTAAAGCAACCACTTCTTCCCTCAATATCTTAACATGAACTGAATAGTCGGGTTAAATTCATACCTGAAGCTCCAGGCATCGGAGTCCAGAGGATTCGACGTCCGTCTTCAGTTCAGAGATTTCGTTTTGCATCTCGTTCTGTAAAACAAAAACGAGCACAGTGTCGACAAAAGCCTCACCGAGCACACACACACACACACAACTCTACAATCCTGTAAAGCCGAGTCTGAAGGGATGAAATACCTCGTGCCCCTTCCTGCACTCCTCCTCCAGAGCTCTGAACACGTCTATCTCTCTCTTCTCCTCCATCTCCTTGGACAGAGCGGCGTTCTCTTTCTCCAGACGCTCCATCTCCTCCATGAACATCCCGAGCTCCTGCTTCAGATAGTCCCGCTCGGTGGTCAGCGCGTCCTGAAGACGCACAATTTAACACGTTTAAGCGTTACCACTTGTAGTGCATTCCTCTAAATGTTCTTTATCTTCGGCACATGTTTTTAGCAGCATGCTGCACCAGCATCTCTAGAAAAACATGATGTACATGCAGGAGGTGACAAGTTAACAGGATTTTTTTTTCTTCGCTTTCAGAAGCGAACGGAGCAGTGTCGTGGGCGAGTTAAAGTCCGTTACCTTCTCTGTAGACAGAGTCTCACACAGCTGGAGAGTCTCTCCAAACTGTTCTCTCATCTGGAAAACAAAGCATGAAAGATTACTGAAACCAGCAAGCACAACCCACCAAGCCAAAGGCCACTTGTTACTAGCAGGTGCATTTATAACAAAAAAAAAACACAGCATACTTCTTTAGTTTCACTTGGCATGTGCCTCTGTTCTTCCAGCCGCATCTCCAGGTCGGCCACCCTGATGTCCATCATCGCCACCTTTTCGTTGGCCTCCTCGGTCGCCCTCCGCTCCGCCGCCTGCGTTTCCTCCACAGTCTCTCGGCTCTGCTGCTGCTGCAGCTGCATCTCCAGCTCGGCCGCCCTCCGCTCCGCCGCCTGCATCCTCTCCAGAGTCTCCACTTTCTGACGGGCCTCCGCCTGCAGCTGCAGCTCCAGCTCGGCCACCCGGCCGTCCGAAGTCTCCGCCCTCGTCATGGCCTCCTCTTTTTGCTGGTTTTCGATATCCAGCTGGAGCTCCAGGTTGGACACTTTCCCCGAAAGCTTGCCGATGTAGTCCGGAGACACAAAGTCTTTGTGGCTGGTAAAAAAAAAAATCAAAAACAAGCAGATGACTAAAGTAAACTTCCTGTAGAACCATTTAGGGGTTCATGAGGGTGAAGGAGATTAAATCTAAACTTAGTCTTGTGGCTGAGGAAAGCGAATGAGTCACTGTATTACAGGAAGGTTTACAAGCAATGCTGTCAGAAGGTATTCATGTTGCAGCCTGATGCTGAAATAGTTCCAATTTAGTACCATTACGGTCTTTTTGCACCACATGAAAACAAAGTGAAAAACAGGATTTAAAAAAAACAGTTTGGAAAGCCAGTCACACATCTCACCGTCCTGGGTCAAATAGTTCAATTAGTCGTCTTTCAAGTGAAACCTCCTCTACCCGTCAGTCTAAAAACACACTCACCCGTCTCCAAAGCCCCGAACAGTCACGGAGGAATTACTGGTGTCCATTTCATCTGAAGGCTCATCGGGAATCTCCCACTGGGACTCAAAGTCCTCATCCTCTGTTGAAACACACACCGTGGAGGCGTTTAAATAACGATCAGCGTGCAGTCCGCACTAGACGGAGGGGCTCATCGGGTGGAATCGATTTCAGCTTGCACGCGGTTCCTCCTCACCTTCGTTCAGCTCCAGCAGACAAGAGCGGTCCGCTTTCCTCTTCCGACTGAAAGAGTCTGCGAAGCTGAGGTCAGCCGGACCGTCGCACAGAGACGGACGGACGAGCCGGACCATCTTTCCTCCCCACGTTTCCCTGCGCTTTGGCACCTTAAACAAAAAGGGGAATAGAGTCATTGGAGTCTGGTACTTTCAGGAGGATGCTTGTGCTTCAACTCCGACGTTATTTTTGGCTCCAGTCTTACCTTTCGAACGGGAACCAGGTTGGAGCTGGTGACCAGCAGTTTGGTCAGGTTTCTGATGCGGTCCTGCTGTTCTCTCTGCAGCTGATCCTTCTCTTGGAGCATCTCGGAGAGAACCTTCTTCTCCGTCGCTGTGGTCTGAGTGACTGAAGAAACCTGCAGCGAGGTCACACACACACATTTAGGTCAGTGGGGAGGAAGCGCGGTTATAAAATGGGACTTTCAGTGACCGACACATGGCTGAAGGGAAACATTTCAATAAATAAAAAAAGACACTTACCTCGGTAAGCCGACGCTTGAGGTCTACAATTTCATTGCGATACCTTTTGAGCAGAGCCCCGTCGTCAGACACCTCCGTCACATGAGGGTCGTTCTTCATTTTCTTTGCAGTGCTGGCAAACTAATACAAATAATGACTTTGTGAAACATCATCCGCTTCATTTTCTCAGTCTCATGTTTGCGCTGACACTTTTTTTTTTTAAAGTCTAGTATAGTTATACGACATCCAACTGAACAGGGGAAAAGACATCTACAAAATACCTCATTAGCTTTACAATGGGATTGCATAATGCAATGTATATGGGGTGTACATATTAAATGTGCATATTTCACCAACCTGCAGAGTGCTGAGCGTCTCATCTAGAGCGACCGGAGTGATGGTGCAGATGATGACTGTTTTAGCGTTTCCACCCAAAGAGTTCTGCAGGATGCGAGTCAGCTTACTGTCTCTGTAGTTGGTGAAACCCCTGAAGAAAAAGAAGAGAAAGAGAGATTTAAGAAAATATCAGCACCGTCCTTAAATTGATGTTCAACCAAGAGTTTTTTTGTCTCAATCTGAAGAAGCAGACAGGTCTTTGTCGGTTTGTTGTTGACTCACTTCTGGCTTTCATCAGTCAGTTTCTTCATCACTTGACCGAGTGTGAACAGGCTGCGATTGATGTTGCAACCTTCTTTGAAACGTGCGCCTAGAATATCAAAACAAAGGGATTATTATTCGTACAACAGTAGAGTGCGATCAGTAAACTAACATCAGGGCTGGGCTTCATTCAGCAAACTAAAACTATGAAGTTAACTCCATCTTACCTTCAGCTCCTGTTTGACTTGTCCTCTCAGATCCAGCCAGGTCAACTAAATTCTAGAAGAAGAAGCAACATTGCTGGTGAACAAGTGATTATAACACAAACAATACAAATACATTTTTTTTAAAAGAGAGCCATCTTACCAAATGAGACACAATAATGGCTCCATCTGCACTTTCGCCTGCTCCCGGCTCGGTTCTTTCTCTGCTTTCCAGGATCTATGGGGAAACCAAATTATGAAGGCCAGACTTCCCAGAATCCTACATGTTCCTCACTACGCGTTGTGGCGTCGCTCACCATTCGGAAAATGGTGTGCGAGCGGCTGCTCCGCTCGTTCATCTTGGTCTTGCCATAGTGACGGTTCTCTACGGGGGGCAGATGGAGCAGAGGACACAAAGGTTGTTACACAGTCGGCAGCGTAAAACCCCGTAGCCTGTAATAAATAAAGCCCGTAGCGATCTTACTTTCTCCTTTCCGGATCCAGGCCAGCACTTGTTCAGGAGACGTAACCAGCTCCTCAGTCAGGTCGGACACAAAGATGTTTTTCTGCATGTTTTTCAAGACACAATCACAATGATGGTGGGAAGATTAGTCAGGATCAACATCATCTTTAAAACCTCAGGGTTTTGGTTCAAAAGAATCTTCCAGTTAAACAATATTTTGTGTTTTTGCCGTTTCAGCCAACAGATCTTAATTCAATGATTGAAGACAAGTCCAAATGTTAAAAAAATGAACTTGAAAAAATGCCATAAAGAATTCCGATTTTTTCTCTCTAAATGTCACCAAAACACAAATCAAGTAAATAGCTCACTTACATTGATCGTCTCTCTGACTTCCAGAGGTTTTCTCTTCCAGCTGTCAACGAGCAGATCGCTCACAGTTTCATTATAAATTTCCATGTAAGAAACCCTGAGAAGGAACTCCTTCAGCGGACACTTTTGGGCAAAAGAGAAGTCCTTGGTTAGGGAAAAAACAAACTGTGCTTCCACGAAAAACAACCGTGGCATCAAACCTGATTATATTCTTACATTTTTAATAGTTTGGAAGACGTCTTCCACGGCCAGAGGGATCACTCCGTGAGTACGGTCGCGCCCCATCATGGTGAAAGTCTTTCCTGAGGAAGTCTGTCCGTAAGCAAATATAGTTCCTGTGGATCAAACACACACAAATAAAATAAACACCAGCTACAGAGAGTTAATGGAGGACCACATTGTATTCAACTGTATCCCGTTTCCATTACTTACCATTGTACCCCTCGACAGTGGAAACCACCAGAGGCTTTGCGATGTCTTGGTACAGCTGATTGGTCGTTTCTTCTGCCACGAAAACTCGGTCTGTGAATAACAGAGCAGAACAGTGAATGTGCAGGAGACAACATTTTCAAGATGAGCCAGAAAAACCGGTAAACGCATCTCTTAATCCTGCACCTGCTGCAAAACATACCGAACACAAAGCTCTTAGTGGAATTCCCATCATCGATCTGATGAATTGATTTCTTATCAGCCTTCCAAAACATCTGGACAGGCTGTGCGTTCTCCAACGCCGCGCTTTCTTCCCTGGAACGAAAAGACACACAATTTAGATACACGTGGACACACTTACAGACTTTCACAACAACATAAACAGGTGGCAAAGTTTACTTGTTGCCCTGTGAGAACTCAGTTGTGGCTAATTTTCATCAACATCTATGATTATTTAAGTCCAAAATATCCTTTTGAATTATATCGTAAAGAGTCTATATTAATTATATCGCAAGACGGAAGTCTTGATTATTAAAATTGCGAAAAAAATGGCAATTGAGACACATTATATTAGAAGACAAAACCCTGATTGGTATTTATGACAAAACCAGAGTACATCAGCACATATTCGAAAATACCAACCATGTATTCCACAACCCTGAAATGTGTTTTTCTCTTGTAAGAACAAAGCATTTTTAATGTCTGTCAGACCGTCTGCCCTGATGGAAAGGTCTCCGTTGCTGTCAAATGTCGTCCAGACCTTCAGTATTAATTGTCATCAATTTGTTGGTCTCTCTCCTCTCGTGTGATCTTTCAGTCAAAACGTCGCTTCATTCGTAGTCTTAGTAGCATAAAGAAAGTAGAAAGACCCTAGAAACCATACACAGTCTACTGTCTCGAGAACCTCCCAGTCCCAAACAGGTCGAGGTGTTAGCTTACACCTCGACCTGTTTCACGTTAGCGTTTGGTAACTTACGTTAGCTCCCAATTTAGGTTAACGTACGGTAATTTACGTTAGCTCCTAACTTAGGTTAGCTCCTAACTTAGGTTTAACGTACGGTAACTGACGTTAAGCTAAGCTATTAGCTATTAGCTAAGTTAGGTGTTAGGCATAAAACTTACCTCTCAATAAGCGGACGAACCCGAACACACACTTTGACGGCTGACTCCATTGTTCTTTTTCAGAGTCAACCACCAAATAGAAAATTCACGGATAAACTCGGTAGCTAAATTATTCCTAATAATGAAAAAAGGAAAACCAACTGGCGCGAGAGCACTCAGCAGCGTTCTTCTTCTACTTTTTCTTCGTGTTTGCCTTTTCAAATGGTCCCGCTTTGTTTTGATTGGTCACCGAGGAGAGGCACGCCCATATATGGGTGTGTAGAATGAAACCTTCACGTTTTAGCTGCGTTTGTACTTTTTAAAATTACTATTATTGATTGCACTGATTTTAGACAAAATATTAGGCAACTTGTGAGTGAAAATAAAAAATGAAAACATTTTAATTCTTTACAGAAAAGGGTTGAGACCGCCGAGTGACGCGTAGCTGGCGACTGTATTGTTGGACGTCATCAAACCGCGTCCGGCAGCAGAGTGTGGAAAACACACGAGAAAGTCGTGATAGCTGAAGTTCAGTACAAGTTAAACGTTTACGCTGCTTTAAAGAATCAGAACTGTTAACGATTCTCGTCAGCGTTTATTTATATTCAGTATTAATCATTTCCAAATGAGGAAAAGCTAACAAGTGTACGACAATCTTCTTGGAGTGTTGAAATGTCTCTGTTTCTTGTAAACAGGTAACGTTACTCTTATTTTCTGTACTAGCTTCCATCATTTTTTACTAGCTTCTGATATCATAGGTCGAGATGAATATCACACCAGAAAGCAAAAGTAATAAGCAATGGAGTCCTCTTTAAGAGGTAAAAACATGAAAGACCGAAACGCTGTGTGTATTGTAACAGAAACCTGTCACTTAGAATATACACATGATGTGTCATATATGGTACAATACTGAGACATGTATCTGAATTATTAGCTTGTATCTGCTAAGGTATAAAGAAATATCTGTATATTACTTACTTTGTTAAAATACCCCAAATTAAGTCTTTTGATTACTGCAATGACGCCTTCAGGTACCTCGGCGAGGAGGAAGATGAGAGCGTCTCAAAGGAGTCTCGGTCTCAGGCGCTGCTGGCCAAACTGCAGCAGAAGGCAAAAGACAAACTGAAACAGAGTCGGACAGAGCCGAAGGGACAAAAGAAAAGAAAAGCCGACAAGACCAGCAGCCAAGAGCCTCAACGGCCCAAGAAGAAGAAGAAGAAATCAGAAGATGTGCCTTTGATGGATTCGGACACCGATGAGTCTGTTGAAGAGGCAAAGGAGAGGGAGACGGGTGTGAGTGAGAAACAGAAGAAGAAGAAGAAGAAAAAGGTTCAATCAGGTGTGTGTATGCACTTACTGGGTAATTTGTTCACATCACATAATACACGTGATCGATGTTGTGATAAGATGACATTCCTTCACTGTTACATTGAGACTTTATGAAGAGAAAGCTACAACTTGTGGTGTTGCTTCTGTGACGTGCATACAAAAATATGCCTCAGAGGATTTAGTGTGTCTGTCTTTGGATTTTTTTCAGACAGTTTAGTTAAAGGTCTGCCGGACACTCCCGTGGCTGGAAGAGACGGAGAGAAGGTCCCAGAAGGCGGAGGAGGAGGAGAAGAAGAGAAGACGGAGACAGAAAATGCGGCTTTAAAACCAAACACTTCTGTTCCGACTGGTTTCACGGTTCTGGGAGGATTCGAGAACAAAGCGGTACAGAAGGTACAGAAGTTTGTTTGGTGGCGCTCGTCTGGTCTCTGGTTAGCGTTAGTGTTCAACCTTCTGGAGCCTTAGTGTGTGTGTGTTTGTGTGTGTGTGTGTGTGTGTTCTTGTCTTCACAGGTACACAGAGTCCTGCCTCAGTGGCTCGCTCAGCCGGATGTGATTCACAGAGACATTAAAAGCAACCTGGTGCCCGTCTCTGACATCCCAGGACTTTCGGCTCCGCTTGTGAAAAAACTGCAAAACAATGCAATTCAGCACCTTTTCCCAGGTGAGGACACTTTGATGTATTTCCATTAATAAAAAATCAGAAAGTTCACCTTGAAGGAAGTTGTGATTGAATGATATTTTCATGAAGTCTATGCTTCATGTGTCGAAGCTTCATTCTCTCTCCTGACCACGAGGGGGCGACTCCTCTGGTTGTATAGAACCTTTGGCATCTTCTATACAGCATGATGTTCAAAAAGTCCTGAAGCTTTCTGTCACCTCTTCTCAGTGCAAGCGGAGGTCATCCCGGCCATCTTGGAGAGCGCGCAGCAGGGGCTTCTGATTGGACGAGGCGGCTACAAGCCCAGAGATATTTGTGTGTCTGCACCAACCGGCAGCGGCAAAACTCTCGCATTCGTCATACCAGTCGTACAGGTGAGCTTCACTCAAGTGTGTGTGTGTGTGTGTGTGTGTGAGTGTGAGTGTAAGTGTTTGTGTGTGAAGACCCTCCTGATTACACAAAGCCGTTCTCTCCCATCAGCTGCTGACTGAGCGGGTGGTGTGTAAAGTCCGAGCGTTGGCCGTGCTGCCGACCAAAGAGCTCGCCCAGCAGGTCGGGAACCTTTCAAAATAAAAGTCTGGATCCCAACCGTGTTGTGCTCCGTGGAGATTGAACACGTTCTTCCTGTGCAGGTGTGCAAAGTGTTCACATCGTACGCGGAGGGAACCTCCCTGAAGGTGGTGATGCTGGCCGGTCAGAAGTCCTTCGCCGCGGAGCAGGCGTCGCTCTCTGAACTCAGGTGAGGCGCTTTCATATTTATATTTGTAAGAGTTCTAAGGTTCAAGTAGACAAATACACAATTGTGTGTGAGCGTGTGTGTGTGCATGTGAAACAGGAAACACTAGAGTCCAAAAGGAGTATTTTTTTACGCAATGGCAGATGGATGTCCTGCTCTTCACGACCATAACGGGGCACTAAAGTCAATGAAAACATTCTAAATGTGTCACGTACAAGCTTTACATTTGCATTAGGAGAGTGATTCAATAGATAATTATCGGATGCGGACGTTGTATTTGTACAATACTCAAAATATAGCTTATTTTTCTTCCAGAGGCGGCATGACATGCAGTTTAGCTGACATCGTCGTGGCCACGCCGGGCCGCCTGGTCGATCACATCAACAAGAATCCGGGCTTCAGTCTGGAGCAGCTGAGGTTCCTCGTGAGTCTTTGAAACAGAAATGAGACTCAGAAGTAACCGGCGTAGTCCAGCCTCTACCAACGGTGTTGTTTCTTTATGTTTAAATGGAGGCTTTTCGTTCCAATCCCAGATTATTGACGAGGCCGACCGGATGATTGACAGCATGCACCAGGCGTGGCTCAGTCAGGTGGTGAAGGCCGTGTTCAGGCCGGGAGGCGGAGCCGACAACATGTCCATCTTCAGGAGGACCGAGCCGACATACGTCACCGCGACAAGGTGAGGCTGGAGGAGACGAGGAGAAGAGGAGAGGGAGAAAGGAGGTAGAGAGGAGGAGAGAAGGTGACGGGGTAAAGAGGAGGAGACAAGGTAGAGAGGAGGAGATGAGGAGAGGAGCTAGAGAGGAGGTAAAGAGGAGGAGACAAAGATTCAAGACTTTAGAAAACTTTAGACAAAGAGAAATAAACCCGTCTCCTCTCAGTCTGTCCCCGCCTCAGATGCCGCTGCAGAAGCTGCTGTTCTCCGCCACGCTGACGCAGAACCCGGAGAAGCTGCAGCAGCTCGGCCTCCACCAGCCCCGCCTCTTCAGCTCCGCCCACAGCACCACCGCCCAGACGCAGGCCGGCTTCGACTTCCCCCAGGGCCTGACGGTGAGCCACGAATACTCTGTGACCTCCAGAGAGGAAGGAGGCGTCGTACGGTCTCTGAATGAAACTTGAGCTCACTTTGTTCACGGCTGAACCTTTTATTTTGAAATGTTTTCAGGAGTATTACGTTCCCTGTACGTTAAGCAAGAAGCCGCTCCTCATCCTCCACTTCATCCTGCGCATGAAGCTCAGCCCCGTTCTCTGTTTCACCAACTCCAGAGAGACGGCTCACAGGTCGGAGACGCTTTACTTACATCTATCTATCTATCTTTATCTATATGTATAGATATAGATATATATACGTATATATCTCTCTATCTCACTCAGTGTGGTTTTACTGTTTTTTTCCTGTCCTCCTCCACAGACTCTTCCTGCTGGTGCAGCTCTTCGGTGGCGTTCAGGCCGCTGAGTTCTCCGCCCGTCTCTCCCCCGCCGAGAGGAAGAAGACGCTGAAGGAATTTGAACAAGGGAAGATCCAACTGTGAGTCCTGCAGAGTGTTGGAGGATGAGCGACCGGCACAGAACATCTCTGCACTGTGCATACTTCAGAAAGATACGGGGACCATGTGGTGTCCTTTCCAAAGGGACATAGTCATAAAAACAATAGCTATTTTGGGTGTAAAACAATTTGCAACATGACATGTCTTGTCGTCTTACATTACAAAGGAACAGTTTGACCTTTTATTTAATATATAAAAAGAGTCCAATCCTCTTCAGGTTGATCAGCACGGACGCAGCGGCCAGAGGCATCGACGTCACGCGGGT
Organism: Clinocottus analis; assembly: GCF_023055335.1. Lineage (NCBI taxonomy): Eukaryota > Metazoa > Chordata > Actinopteri > Perciformes > Cottidae > Clinocottus > Clinocottus analis. The sequence goes on from NW_027175876.1 coordinate 246,027, forward strand.
CAAATGTGTGGTGAACTACGACGCGCCGCAGTACGTCAGGACGTACATCCACAGGTGAGCCGACCAAACACACACACACAGGTATGAATGAATCCTGTTTACTAGAGCGCCATCATGTAGAGACTTTGTCCTTTTGTCTTTAGGATTGGGAGAACAGCGAGAGCAGGGAAAACAGGCCTGGCCTTCACCTTTCTGCTGGGAGTGCAGGTGAAGCTCTGAATAAACATTCAATATGGATGAGAGTGTGTAAACGGCATGAAGTTAAAGGTTGTGTGTGTCTTCTTCCCACGCAGGAGAAGAATTTCCTTCAAATGGTGGTGGAAGCGGGATCCCCCGGGATTCAAAAGCAGATCGTAAAACCGGACAACCTGAAGTGCATGGAAGCTCGATACGAGCAGACGCTGCAGGAGCTGGCCGACGCCATCAAGGTACCGCCCCCAAACGGACCCGAGGTCCACGGCGTGATAGCGTTCTGTGCACGTGAAAGAACCTGCTAGTAACTTTAAGCAGCCGTTACCATCTTCTACCTCATGAACACTAACTGTGGTTTTAGTCACACAACCTTCTTTTGTCTCTACAGGATGAGAAATACCACTGATGGAGCCACACCCGGGTGGAGAACTGCTTCACGAAGACCATTTTATCATTTTTGCAGCCGTATTTGGAAGTTTATGTTGTTTAATAAAATGTCTGCGTGTGGTGGAGCTGGTGATTTAAAGATCTTTTTTACGATCCATTCTATTTGATATGTTCGGGATTCATCAATATTATTAATCATTAATTAATTAAAATGCTCGTCACAAGTTTCAACAGATCAAGGCAACGTCTTCAGACTCGTCGTCTCTGCTTCTACTTTTCATCCTATTTGGGAGAAATTCTGTTATTTTTACAGATTGGAGAAGTTTAAATGGAAGAATTTAGAGAAAAGTTGAAGTTTTTGAATCCAGTTTTAATTTACTCTCACCTTCACAACACACACACACACACACACACACACACACAGAACATTATTATGAAACATATCATCAGAGAACGCGTCATGCCATCAGTCCCATTTGGAGGTCTTCCTCCTCATGGAGCTCTCTCCCTCGCTGTCGATGGCCTCGTACAGCTGCTGCTCGTTATCTTTCGTGGCGTGCATGTAGCCCAGGTAGCCAACGCACAGGGTGATGGTCACCAGCCCAAACGCCATCACGGGAATATTCTGCAAAACAACACAGCTTTGTGTTACGAGGAAGGCTTTGTGGGACTTTTTTATGTCTAATTTTATATTAGATTAGAAATGAAATAACCCATAGTTACAGATTAATTTGAGTTCAGCTCAAGAAGGAGATTTTGAAGGGCTTTGATTTTGTAATTCAACATCAGCGTGTCTTAGTTGTCGCTGGGTGACTTGATGAGGTGGTCTATTAAAGACCACCTCATGATGTGAATTTAGTTTGTAACTATTGACCATTTCCCCCTGAAATTGGACTTAAATTGCCTCAAACTGATTTGAAGTTAGCTCATGGAGCTCTTTCTTGAGCTTTTATTTCGAAATATAAATAAAACTAAATGTCCTCATATGAAGAGGTATCTTCACACACTATAAATACAAATTGGACATTTCGCATTCACCGGAAGTGTGCTCTTATTTTGAAGTCAGAAAAGAATTCGTGCGGGCTGGCTTCACCGCAGTTATAAATTGTATTATTTTACTTCAACAAGTCAAACCGGAACTATACGTTATATTGCTTTACTGTGACCATTGTAAACCGAAACGAGACAAGGTTTCACTCCGTTGACGGAACCATTATAGATGATTTTAAAGAGTTTAATTATCACGTAAAGACAGATGACAGTCTGTTCGAGTCTCACCGGTTTCATGAAGAGTTCGGGGTTCAGAGCCCGGAACAGGGTCGTGCTCTGTGCGCCTCTCAGCCCGGGGGCCCTGAAGCCTTTCTCCCCGGGACTCTCCTTCCCCAGACCGGCTTCTTTGTCCGACATGTCCGTTCTCAGCCCTTAAAGCGTAGCCATGTTTTCAAAGTCAGAGACGGAGGAGAAGAAGAAGAGTAAAAAAAAAAAAAGAAGAAGAAGAGTGGGAGGACGCGACATGTCACAGCGCCCCCCGGTGGCCGTGAGAAAAACACCCATTCATTCATTATTTTTTTTGTTTTTTGTTTGTTGACAAAATAGATAATAAACGATAAATAAAAAAGAGTAATTTTACAAATCTGAAACCGGTGTAAAACAGTCTGAAGACATCTTTAAATAATTATCTGGGAGGCCCTCACTGTTAAGATTTAACGATTGCATATTTTTGGTCGTTTATATTTATTTTTTACTCACCCAGAATGAGACAAAAGGTAGAAAAATAAAAATAAAAAATAAAAAAACAAGTCGGGACTCCCTTTTTGAACTTTTACTTTGAAGGATAGAACGGAGAAGTTTGATTGGTTTGATTCTCGACGTCACTACGTCATTTGTGTGTACGTCGCGCGCGGGAGCATTCGGTTATCAAACAGTCGCGTTTGAGGGAAATACGGCGACAGCCTGAATCCTGCGGCTGTACCAAATGAAAACATAACTTTTATAGGATACAACTAGAAGCCACAGGTGAGCCACACGCGACGTATTGAACTCGTCCGCTTATCGGCGGACTTCTGCGGCTTTAAAGACGCTGAAAAGCAGCGAAATAACGCGATAGCAGCGAAAAAAGCTAACGGGGCTAAAAACTCCACCGACACTTTTTTTTCTTCTTCTTATTTCACAACACAAAACACACATGTTGTGTATTCTTTTCACCTAGTCCGTTAAGTTGCCGTCACATGTTGTGTATATTGTGTTGTTATTGTATGATTAACTTGTAATATGAGCCTGATAAAGGTGTAATATTACACAATATGACCCGTAACGATGTCAAACCTGGTGCTGAAGCCCAGCACGGTGAGCTCACTCGGCCCTCCTGTTTCCTCTCTGTGCTCCAGGTGTTTGACACGCAGACCATGGCCATGAGGAGCGAGGCCAGGGTGGAGACAGAGGCCGAGGAGGAAGAAAGCTTCGGGCCACAGCTTCTGAACAGACTGGAGGTCAGTATCCTGCTGCACTTTGTACAGCTGGATTCTCTTTCTGCCTGTTTTGGAGGAGAAAAGTTGCTAATTTTTTAACGTTTCCTGGGTTGACAAGTCTACACAATTCATTTGCAATGCAACTCTAAAGCTATGACATGCGCCTAGTTGTGTACAAGTGTTGCTGTCAGTGTCTAAGTGGCCAATCTTCCTTGACTACTTTATTCCAGCTCACGCTGTCGCTCTGCAGCTCCTCTAGACTAGCTGCTAACTACTGTCTCTTCATGGTCTTCGTATGTTTGAATAAAGCCACTGGAGAACATTTATAAAAACATTAACACTATGTTTTGTAAGCTCAAGAGCGTAAAAGGACAGTTTACCCCTAAATAAATATAAGAAGCACATTTTCCTGAAGTGCCGTTTATCAATCCAGTTTGTTTTGGTGTGAGTTGCCTGTACGTGGAGAATTTGGCCTTCTCTAATAAAACAGGACTCTGGAAGTTGACTTCACTCTGGGCCGCCTCTTGTTCCAATGTCTCAGCAATGCGGGGTGAGTGCCGGCGACATCAAGAAGCTGGGGGAAGCGGGCTTCCACACCATCGAGGCCGTGGCCTACGCGCCCAAGAAGGAGCTGCTCAACATCAAAGGCATCAGCGAGGCCAAGGCCGACAAAGTCCTGGTGAGGAAACCGCGGTCTTAGTAGCACCTTAATGGCTTTTATTGATAGCACGTTGTCGTTCAATGAAATGTCAAAATGAACTTTTCTTCTCCTTCCCCGTCAGGCTGAAGCTGCCAAGCTCGTGCCGATGGGTTTCACCACAGCTACCGAGTTCCACCAGAGGAGGGCTGAGATCATCCAGATCTCCACGGGCTCCAAGGAACTGGACAAACTCCTGCAGGGTCCGTGAAAACCACAAGAACTCGACAGCTACAGATGTTTGAATCGATAAAGTTTTGTTTTTTCAACCTCTTTATTCCCCCTGCAGGCGGCATTGAGACCGGCTCCATCACGGAGATGTTTGGGGAGTTCCGGACGGGGAAGACGCAGCTGTGCCACACGCTCGCTGTCACCTGTCAGGTAGAGTCCAGCGTGACTTCAGAGAGACAACCTCAGTAATGTGACTCACTCCCTTTGGATAGTGCTGCAGATTTTAAACTGTGGTTTTGTCCTTTCGGTCCACAGCTGCCCATTGACCAGGGCGGTGGAGAAGGTAAAGCCATGTACATCGACACGGAGGGAACCTTCAGACCGGAGAGGCTCCTCGCCGTGGCAGAGAGGTGAGTCGCCACTTTTTCCTTTCTGAAAGATTCAACCGCTGTCTCGTAGCCCGACGCTGTGCTCTCTTTTGTTGTTGTTAATGTTAAAAAGGAAAAGGCTGGAAGTACAGGGGTGGAAAAGCATATTCTGACTTGGGACGCGTGTCTTTTTTTTTTAGGACGTCCTTGGAAATATATTATTCAGGTGAAATCCTGCAGCATGTATTTTTGTTGAACTTCCTGCGACATATATTTCTCGGAGACGTCCAGGAACATGTATATTCTTTTAGGACACCCTTGGACATGTGTTTCCGTGTTTCCAGGTACGGGCTGGTGGGCAGTGACGTTCTGGACAACGTGGCCTACGCCCGAGCCTTCAACACGGACCACCAGACCCAGCTGCTGTACCAGGCCTCCGCCATGATGGCCGAGTCCAGGTCGGTCTAAATAAAACCTGTGTGTCCAGATTGTAGTGTGTATCCCTGCAGCTAACACACTCCCACTCCCTGTGTATCAGGTATGCCCTCCTGATAGTGGACAGCGCCACCGCTCTCTACAGAACAGACTACTCCGGTCGAGGCGAGCTGTCGGCCCGTCAGGGTCACCTGGGCCGCTTCCTGCGCATGCTGCTGCGTCTGGCGGACGAGGTGAGCGGCCGGCCGTGCGACGACGTCGCCGCTCTTAACGTCTGTATCAAAGTGTTTATTTGATATCTTCTGCTTCAACCCCATTGCAGTTTGGCGTCGCCGTGGTCATCACCAACCAGGTGGTGGCGCAGGTGGACGGGGCGGCCATGTTTTCCGCGGATCCCAAGAAACCCATCGGAGGAAACATCATGGCTCACGCCTCCACCACGCGGTGAGTCGAGGGGCGATGCTCCACGACGCCGAGGTTTTGAAACACCTTTTGGTCTTTTTATACTTCATATTGATATTACACTACAGCGTCAACAGACAATTTAGGTTAGATATTCCTTTATTAGTGGGGAAACAGGTATGCATGACATTTAACAATGAATATAAACATTTGACGATAAACAAAGGGCAATAATGAAAGTAATATTTACAGTTAAATCTACAGTAGAATATACAATTAAAATAAAGTGCACATGTGACTACTTAAGGTGTATTCTAAGTGTAGTGTGAAGGTTGCAAGTGTTTTTAATTATGAGGACATAGTAAATACAAAAACAAGCAATATAAATGAACAGTAAAAAATGCACAACAATATTTTATATACAAACATAATACAATGTGTTAATATTGCATAGTGTAGGTGCTTCAAGTGTTTTTTTCCAGGCTGCATGAACACATTTAGAATTATATGAACCAATAATTAAAACAGGATGACTTCAACATTATTACCTATTAGCTTCTGGAATTGATTGGATTTGATTGGTCCTCTAAAAAAAGTGGGTGTGGCTTAGAGTGTCTGCTCCTCCTTTTGGTTGCAGACTGATTGACAGATGACCGTCACGATATCAACGGTTGAAAAGTAGAAGTACACGAGTACACGGCACGGGAGAAAATGATTTCAATGTAAAAGTACAAAGAAGTAGACACTTTAGTATTTATACTAACACGTATTGTTAAATAGCTGCACAATATGAGCTGGGATGGGCTCTAAAAAGGCATCGGGCTCTTTTCTCTGCAGTCTATATCTGAGGAAAGGCCGCGGAGAGACGAGGATCTGTAAAATCTACGACTCGCCCTGCCTGCCGGAGTCCGAAGCCATGTTCGCCATCAACGCCGATGGAGTGGGCGACGCCAAGGACTGAGGAGGCAGGAAGCAGGAAGCGAGGGGGTAAACGTTACACCTGCTGACTGACTCCCGGACTGAAGCGCTGTGTGTGCGCAGCCTGCACACAGAGCCATGGACTGGTGGGATTGAGGATAAGCAGCTGCAGCTCTGACGTAGGAGCTCACAAGTACGACATCGCTATCTCAATAATTACATAAAAAACTAAAGATGAGAGACTACGTCATAACTAGAAATGCATCCTTTTTATTTTATTTCTTTGGTTGACGCATTGCACCTCTTGAGTGTTTGTCAAATAACTTTGTGAAAACTATGTGAAATAGTTTGAGATCTTTTTCCCCTTCTTGTTATTTTACTTTGTGGTTTCCTCTCCAGCTTCACTGCTACTGGTTTGACTGGTTTGTGTTCGTCTTCATCAGAACCGTCTGTATATATTTATATATATTTGTTTTACCGTTAATAAATTGTCTCATTTGTTGGCATCGTCGTAACGTCTGGTTGTTAAAACATGCAAGACACAAAGACAAAAGATTATAAAAATTATTTTTATTCACGTGTATCTTTGAGTGCATATTAACTTTTCATCGTAGATCACAATTAGTTGAATGAAAGTCAACAGGAATAAATTAGAAATCAATCAGATCAAAGTACCAACCTGCAGCTTCACGTCCACCAAAGAAAACTTTAAATGTAAAAACATCCAAAAAGATCAAAGGCAGTAAAAAAAACTCAACGAAAAGTAAAACAATATCACTAAAAAACCAAAGAATGTTCCAGTGCAGCTGCTTTAAACTACATGATGTGTTTAAGTCATTTCAATTAAGCCAATTATATATCTGTATATATATGATACAGATATCTATATATATATATATTTGAATTAACCTCAAACATAGATAACTTAAACAGATCATGTAGTGTGTGTGTGTGTATATATATATATATTTTCAGATCAAAATACTTTGTCACTACATCTACATTAAAGTAATTTCTTTTCAAACAAATAGTTAGAAAACAATTAAGATACCATAAAACATCACAATATTATTATTATATTACTTTTAGCGACATTTTCGCATTTTTTTAAAAAAGAAAATAAATATACATCAATAAACTTCTTCACAGTGACAGTGTGACCAAAGTATCCACTGATAAAGGGGAAATGAAATAAGATAATCTGATTGGATGACCACCGATTGGCGGCCTGACGAGCCAATCGGTGGCCACCGGCTGAGTGGCGCCATCTGCTGGATCTACAGGGAACTTTTCTTCAGGTTTTCACAAGGTGAGCCTCCAGTTTAGACAGCTCATTCTGGGAAATAAAGAAAAGGAAACAATGAAAAAATAATTGTGAAACATTATGACATAAACCCAGACAACTAAATACCGATATATATATATATATATATATATATATATATATATATATATATATATATATATATATATATATATATATATATATATATATATATATATTTTTTTTTTTTTTTATTTTTATTTTTATTAATAGCTAATTTTTTTAGCTATTAGCTCTTAGCTATTAATATTTTTATTAATAGCTAAGAGCAGAGTTTTGGGCGATAATGTTGCTCTTACGTCATCAGAGTTTGTGGGCGTCTTCAGAGCCAGCTCAGTCCAGTTTGTGGCCTCAGAGATGTTCCCCAGCTCCTTGTGACACTGAAGTCGAACAACATGAATAAAAAACAAACACATGTCATGTGACATCATGTTAAATATTTTTTTCCCGGGTTAAGTCCCGGATCAGAGGCCGTTTACCTGTGCGATGTTGAGCCTCACCGTCCTGGAGAAGCCCGGACCGAGCTCCTCTGCCTGGAGAACAAACGGCAAATATGAAGAAGTTCGACTGGTTTCTACGTATAGTTTGACGCAGTCATGACGTCGGTTGTCAGAGGGTTCAAACCGCACACGGAGGAGACGTCTAACATGTAGAAGTTAAGAGTCGGGCACCTTGAGGAAGTTCTCGAGCGCGTCGAGCAGCGTGGCGCTGGGCGGGTCCTGGTACAGGGCGGCGGCCGCCTTCTTCTCCAGCCAGTCCAGAGTGGCGACCTGCACAGACACACACACACGGAAACCTTAAAGCCCCCCTGGTCGCGTCTTTAAATGGACTTCAGATGCGGTCGCCTCAAGTTCACAGTGAAAAATGCAGCTTCTCTTCACCTCGTAGCACCATCTGCCGAGCAGGTAGAAACACATGGGGTCGTCGTCCCGGAGCGCGATGGCTCGGTCCAGATGCTCCTGGAGGGAGAAAAACACACACACAAAAAATAAATATATATTATATATATATATATTATATATATATATATATATATATATATATATATATATATATATATATATATATATATATACATATACATATACATATATATATATATATATATATATATATATACATACATACATACATACATACATACTGTAAAGTCGGGTTACAAGCCGCTGCTACCTTTGGTAAATGTCCCTGCTAGCTCCCCGCAGTAGCCAGCTAGCGCTGCTGCTCGCTCTCCGCTAGCGGTGCAGCTCGCGCCGCTGCTAGCTTCCTGCTAGCTCCCCGACAACCACCGAAGGCAGCGGGACCAGCCCCAACTCAGGGAGCTAGCAGCAGCGCTGTTTTGCTACAACGGGAACACCCACTGAAGGTAGGAGCGGCTTGTAACAGAACTTTTTCCAGTAAATTTAAAAAAGGGTACAAAACTTGCTTGTTTTTAATCTGTTTTTATTGTGCATTGTAATTTTGTAGGTAAGCAAGTCTGTGAGTATCTTTACTGTGTGTTACCTCCACTTTGTGTTACCTCTACTGTGTGTTACGGCCACTGTGCGTTACCTTCACTATGTGGCTGCCCTTCAGCTTGCCGTGCATGCTCCCGTGTTTGGAGGTCAGTCCGGTCAGCACGGCGAACCTGGAGCCGAAAGACACGCAGAGCAGAACCGTTGACACCAAATACAAATCGTTAGCAGCGACAATCTGGTTGAAATGCAGCACACTCTCTCTCACCATTTGTGACACTCGGCGTTGAGGCCGTTCTTCTTCAGGGCCGCCTCCGCCTCCTCCTGACCTGCAACGCCAGCGCACACCGATCAGTGACACAGACACACGACAACAGTCATATTGTATTGTCCATTTGCACAAGTTGACCACAATACACTGAGACACAGACAGCTTTGTTCGGTTTGTGCTGGGCATTTTCACAACTCCCAGGTTCCTTGAATGCCTCAGAGTGCTTTATATTGTGTGTTTTTTTTCAACACTGGGTTTAAGAGGAGGTGACATGGATACTTTCTCTTCTACGTTGTACACCGTAATGTGATATGCAGCCTTCAGTCTAAAGTGTCCATGGCAACAAACGTGAAACCAGCAAAGAGAATTGTTTTTAAAGAAGTGGAGGGAAGCAAAGGCGAGCCGCAAAAATGTGTAATTTAAAAAAATGATTAACTTAACTTCTTAATTTGTGTGTGTGTGTGTGTGTGTGTGTGTGTCCATCACCTTGCTGTGCGTAGGTCTTCTTCTCTTGTTTGTCCTCGGTGCACTCGTACATGTCGCTGTAAGCGCGAGCCAGTCTCCAGAGGAAGTCCCTGCTGTCTCCGTACTGCGGACACAGAACCAGTAAATCTGAACTTCAGGGTGTTGTATTGTTTTGTATTTTAGTCATTAAATGGTTTCATCATGATGGATGCTTTCGGGGGAGCGGGGGGGGGGGTCCTCTGACCTCGGCTCGGTTGTCCAGCAGCAGGCGGAAGCCGTTGGCCTTCAGACAGGCGTCTCCGGTGTGGAGGACGTCGCTCTGAGCCAGCAGGAGAGACAACTCCCCGCTGGGGGCGTCGGTCACCAGCTGCAGCCTCCCCACCGCATCCCCCTGTCCCTCCTCTTCGTCCTCCTCTTCATCCTCCTCCAGCAGCAGCCCTCTCTCCTCCACTTCTTCCTCGCGCAGGGTGAGCACCGTGGCACAGCTCATGTCCTCCTCTTCCTCGGACTCCTGTTCGGGCTCCGGCTCCCCTTCCTCTCGGTCCGTTTCGCGGTCGGTGTAGTCCGACTCGGCGTAGGCCGTCGAGTACCTGGGACAAGGAGAACGTTGTTTTTATTTATTTTGTGGGGGAAAGTGTGTGAAAATCCTTCCACGACCATTTTAAGTACCAGCACGCCCCATTCAGACAATCTTTTGGCATAAAATTCGTAATATTTTTCACCGAACGACACAGTTTTTTGACTAAAACTCCTTCTTAACAGGCCACGGCTTTGTTTAATTGTGATTTTTGTTCCAGATTCTGATTCTTTAGGTCCTAATCTTTCCAAAAGGTGTCTTATTGACGCTCCAGGAGGCATTTTTGGGGAATCTGGCTCATATCATGCTGGATGTTCATAATTACCATCAAGATATCTTTTTAAAAGGGATTCTTTTACAGATATACATTTTTCCCCAAGACCTTTGCTAAACAAATACATACAATCAACACATGTATTCATTTTGGGGTTCCTACAAACCGTGGGTTCATTCCCCCGGTAGAAGCTAAGCTGGGCTTGGACCGTGTGTCTAAACCTGAAAGTCACTTAGTGTGAGCCACACATGGCGCTCTTTAATCAACCACCTGTAATGCTTTTGGAGATTAACAGGAATCAGCTAATGAAGCTCTTTCACAAGCTGTTAAAAACAACAACAACCAGCCTGGCTTGGTCCTGCAGTGTTTGACTCCTACGTGACTCTCAGCACATCCCTCCAGGCCTCTTTACGGGTATCAAAGAGGAGTCAGAGCGCTCGCTGCTTTTAGAAAACAAACCCCGAACCCTACGACACGTACCCTCCTTCGCTGGCCTCGTACGCGCTGGCCACGCCCTGGCTGGCCGTGAAGTAGATGGAGCTGGAGCCGGTGGAGCCGGTGGAGCCAGTGCGCTCCCTGTGAGACCGCCGCCGCCGCACCCGCTGAGTTTCCTCCACTCCCTTCCTGCAGTAGAGGAGATTACCACAGAGACAAGTGAGACTAATTGTCATTATTTCCAGACGCCCGCCGTCTCCGGTACCAAGTGGCTGCGTCTCACTTGACGTCCTGGATGATCTGCACGGCGATGTCCTGCAGGCCGCCCCGCAGCTCGGCCACCTCGCAGCGCAGCGAGGCCACGCAGCTCAGCACCTGGTCCAGCTGGTTCCTGAGCTCCAGCTGCTGCTGCGGGGACAGACCCTGCACCGCCGCCTCCACTGCGGCCAGGGCCTCCTGCTGCGCCTCCTGCTGGGCCTCACCCTCTGGAGGAGGAGACACGGGGGAAACTGTTAGGTGTGTGTGGGGGTTTTGGACTTCGGTCCACCGATCCCTAACCCTTCCTCTATCCAGATAGGACAGATCATACATAATGCAGTGAAATGTGCGTGAACCACCTCAACTGTCTCCTTTCAGCGCTGCAGCTCCTCTGACAAAGTGCGTTGCAGTTGTTGCGTGCAGTGTGCACTTTATTCAGGCCGACTATTTCCTCATAACTTGGCACTTTGAACATTGACTCTCTTGCTCAAACAGCATGCTGTGCAAAGGGGATTGTGGGTCAGCGTAGCCAGAAAAGCATGCAGGCTTGCATAGGAGAACATCCTGGTAATATTTTACATACTATGCAATGGGACATACTTTATATATAATGGGACATACATGCTATGTAGTGGGACAGACATGCTATATAATGGGACATACTTTATATACAATGGGACATACTTTATATGTAATCATAACTGCAGATGTTCCTCCTGCATGCCATAAACACATCAACATGAGCCGTGTCAACCCACCCTGAGCATCCAGCGTCAGCCGCAGCAGCAGCACCGCTTCCTCCGCCGAGGGCAGTCGGGCCTCCAGCCCCATTCCGCGGGACCTCCTCCTTCTGATCTCCCGGTAAATGATGAGCGCGATCAAGCCGCAACCGGCCGTGACTCCGACCGCGAGCCCGACCAGCCCGCTCCTCCCGAGCGGAGAGTTCATCTCCCCTCAGCGACGTCTTCTTTAACCGAGAAGAAGAAGAAACGACCGTTACTGCGCGTGACGGCGTCACCGCTAAAGCCGTTAACGACGCTAATTAACGGCGGCGACGACTTAAGTGTAATTAGTAATTAATTATTATGTGAAACATGTTTTTAGTCGTATTAAATAAAAGAGTTAAACGATTAAAAACGACGGTTTGTTTACGTCACGATAACGCGTGTGTGTGAATGTGTGTCGGCCGTGGCAGCAGCGATGCTATGAAAATGTAAGTAACGTAACTGCGTCACGTTGCGTCAGCCGCGACGTCATCGGAGGACAGCGCGTGGGGGGACTTTAACTTCCGATTCCGGCCAGCAAAATAAAAGCTGTTGACGACGAGCGGAAGTGCAATGTTTGGAGTCCCATTTCCGCCACAAATATTAATATGTAGAAAATACAATTTAAAAGAGTAAATTATGAAATACTTGGTCACAAATTTATGGGAAAAAAATTTGAACAAAAAAAATTGTCACTTTTTTTTTTCGTGGACTTTTTTTTTGGGTCGACTTTTTTTTGTGTCCACAAAAAAATAGTCGACGAAGAAAAAAAATCAGAATAATGAAGAAGAAAAAATCTACGAAAAAATTAAAAATCATCAAAATTCTGAGCTAGTAAGTGCACTTGCTCTGCCCCTGCTGTCTTCATCACAAGTACAAGTCACATAATAGTACAATCCTGTTTCAATTCACGTGTTCTTTTTATTTAACATTGCAATAAATACTTTCTAAATGAAAGTAACTGGGAAAAGTTCTCACAGGATATTCATTTGTTAAATATTTGTGCCGCATTAACCAGCAACCTATTATCTTCTCTCTTCAGTGTCTAACAGGTTTATTGTGTTCAGTTGGCATGAATACGTTAATCCCTCCAGAGTCTCCACATAGCTGTGGAGGTGAAAGTTGGAGTACAGATCAAGCAAAATAACCAAGTCACAACTATCAAAATACTCGCCAGTGAATTCTCTCATGTATCTTTTTTTTAATAGGGTTATTTGGGTTGAATGTGTAAAACACGGTGTGGAAGCCTCCATCCCTCAGTGAGCCTCTGCTCATGCTCGGTCATGTGAACCCGACCCAGATATGCAAAGACACACAATGGACGAAACCCAGTTTGTTTCTTCTTGTTGCGACTGAAGCGTGCCAAGAATGTGTCCGACAGAAACCACAACGCGGTGCGAGAAGAGGTGAGAGCAGCAGCAGCTCTTTGATTCCTCTTGTTCTGAGTTTGTGCTGCTGCTAAAATACACATCAGAGTTCCTGATTTATGTTCTTTATATGCTTATATGCTTTCTTAAACTCTTATTGCGCCAGTTTTACACTTACGTAACTATTATTATACAGAAGAGAAACATACCTTCAATCTCCTGTATGTGTGAAATTGACAATAAAACTGATTTTGGACTTTGGTTGGATGCACTTTGTTGCTTTTGGATGAAAGCGACAGCTAAATGAAATGTAATGTCACTTGAAGACCTGAGTCTGAACTTAATTTATGGATTTTTTAATGTATTACGTACATCCTCTTGTTGATGAATGGAATATTCTGGTTTTCTGGTTTTAAATATGTTGAAATAACCCTGAAAGACAGACGGCTGTGTTTGAAAGAACGATGGAGGAAAACACTCAGAATGGTAGAACTTAAATACAATTAAAAAAGTGAAATCTATGACCAAGACAAATACATTCTCACACTGTGGACCACTGTTTTCTTTCATGTCTTTTGTTTTTTTTATATTTATCTTTTGCTTCTTGTCTACAAGTACAAAGAGCAACGTGAAACCGCCGTCACGTTCCACATTACAGCTGATTCTGATTCTTAAGTCTCTCTTGACTCATGAATCTGTAACACAAACGGTTCGATCCACAAAGCGCCGCTTACAGGAACGAGCTCTGAGAACAGAAGAGATTCAGCATCGGTGACTTCAATGAAACACAAGTTTTGTGTGGGAACAATATTCAATGCCGTCGGACCAGTTTGGTGCTTCCAGAGAAACAGGAAAGGCTGCAAGAGACGCTGCACCAGGCGACCTGACCGGCTGCTGAGGGCCACGGGGCCACGGGGCCTCGGGCCAGAAGCATGCACTCCATCTTTCTCTTTGTTTCTTTGCCAGAACCATCGTGTTCTACAGCACTTTGTGACCTTTGTGACCTCTAAAGTGAAATATAAACTTTACTTACTTCTTAAGGGGAAATGCCTCAAGATGTATTATTGATATTTTGTACAAAGGTGTTGCATCATATGGTGAACATGTTACATTTGGATTCTTTAGCTATGGCAGAACATGTGAGGGAAGGTATTATCATAAATGCATTGATTATTTTGGCCCAAATCTATATTCAGAAATGTAAGTTTAAAACCTTTTTTTGTTGTTTTTTTACAAAGAGTTTGAAAACTCTTAATAAATGCTTTTCCAACAAAAAGGCGATACATGTTTGTGATTATACAATAGGAGTTTGTAACCTTATTGTGCTCTTTTTTATTTGAATTTAACGCTTTTTAATTATTATTATTTCCTATGTGGTTTCCCCCATGACATATTTTGTATGAAATATAAATAGTTGTATATATTATAATGAAATATAAATTGTATGTATTATATTATAAATATTGTACATATTATATCAAATATTTGATATTTTAATGATATGAAACTGTAGTTTCAATGTATTTTTGCTGTTTCTTATTGACAATTCTAGACATTTTACATGTGTAGATGTTGAATTAAGAATGCTAATGAAAAAAGGGGTGTTTCGGTCCCTCCTCTTCTTCCTCCTCTTCCTCTTCCTCCTCTTCCTCCGCCCTCTTTCTGATATAAAGGAGCCGAGCAGCGTCCCGGCTGCGGGCTTCATCTCAGCCGGCTGTCGGCGTCAACATGGCGGAGAGAAGCAGCGAGCAGCCCCGGTAGAGCTGCTCCGCGTTGGGACACTTCTTCCTCTCCCTCTTCTTCCTCCTCTTCCTCTCCAGGGGTCAATAAGGGTAAAGTTTCGCTTTGACCCCCAACAACAAAACCCCGAAATCGGTCGCGTCCAACAGGAAAAGATGAGCCGACGCGCAACAGGTAGGAGGCGCGTGACGTGTGCACGCGACACCTGGCGAGTCCGCAGGGCCGCCTCGTGTTATTCTAACTAATACTCATCATATTTAATTATAATAACGAGTTGCTGATCAACTTTGTGTGTGCTCTCCTGCTGCTGCTTCTCAGCGTCCCTCCAGAAGAGATAAACATTAATGTCTCGAGCGAAAAAAATCAAAAAAATACAAATTTTTTCCTCTCAAAATTTCTCTTTTCTGCCCCCAGACTTTCACGGGTGCGCGCAGGAGCGCGTGTCCGCCTCCCCGCCGCTGCCCGCGGATCACGTGCTCAACTCTGCAGCCGTGTTGTTCCCCGGTTAGATGATATTTAATCCTCTTTTTATTATAATAATAAATATGTTTTATGTGCACACAGTGGCGAGGCTTATAACGAAGCATGGCTAATGAAGAAGTGATGAATATTTTAAAATCTCATAACAGTTGTAAGTTATGTTTGTAATAAAGTTAATTATGGTTAAGAGGAAAACAACAATGTTCACATATTTAACGCCCTCAAGCTTTTACTTTGTATCGGTGGATTTATTCTCTTTTTTTATTCTATTTTATCACATTTTAAATCTTGTAAATTAGCATTGTTTATATATATATATATATATATATATATATATATATATTAGTTTTTTTTGTGCGTTGATGTGTGCTAGGAGTTCTCAGGCCACTGACGTCCGCCTGAAATGAATTAAGTGAAGTTGTATAGTGAATAAAAGACATATTTTATTGTCATTCAGTGTTTTTTACCCCCTGGTGTCTCGTCCAGGTGCTTTCGACCTCCACGGTTGTCCTCTGGTCGTGTTCCCGGCCGACACGCAAGACAAACTCTCCTCCGAACTCAGCAAAGCAGAAGTGGTGGACTTCATCCAGTACTTCCTGTGTCTGCACAAGTACGTAGTCACACAGGCTGTCTGTGTGTGTCTGTGTGTGTGTGACGTACTGATGGATGTGTGTGTCCTCTCTCTCCACAGTCAGAAGCAGGAGAAGCAGCGTCTGGGCTCCGTGGTCGCCGACCTGAGGAACGCCTCGCTGCCGACCGCCAGGGTGGTGGCAGAGACGCTGCTGCTGCTGGAGGTATTGACCTGATGTACACCTGTAGAGAGTGTGTGTGTGTGTGTGTGGACATGTTAGGTGTAAAATCCACAGTGGCGTCGCATCCACGTTGAGCTAATGTCTCACAGCAGCACTGTCTGAGAGGGTTTGAAGGTATGAAGCGTTTCATTTATTTATTTAGTTCCCCTCATGAGTGGGTCCTTGTTATCTTGCGCACACATGAGGATGCACATGATGCAGAACTACACACTCAC